>NC_083229.1:4702373-4730092 GCF_032191835.1 Heteronotia binoei
GTGATAGACACTTCCAGGGGGAGTTGACCTTTTGGCCTGCGGCAGAGCAAGGAGCCTAGAGACCAAGAATATTTTCAGGGTATAAGTTTTTGAGAGAGAAAAAACTCCCTTCAACCGATCCCTACACCCCAAATATCTCGTTAGCCTTTTGAGATGCTACTGGATTCAAATCTTGCAAGGAATACTCCCCTCTAAGGCTGTGGAGCCTTGTTAGCTGGTGGCTAGGAAACTGTGAGCTAGCTCACACGAAGTCAACACAGAGGGCAAGCGATAAAGGGTCACCTGGTGACGATCACAGAGTTTGGAACATCATTTAATCGATCATGCCATTTGGGGAACCCTGAAGGCCAGGAAGGAAGAAGAGGGCCTCCGGCTTTATGAGAAGGCTACCTTGATGAGGATTTTCTTCCTGAGCTGGGCAGGCGAGGGCAGCTGGTCAGCGTTGACATCCACCGGCTTGGTCAGGAGCATGTCTCCGAAGACCTTCTTGAAGTGGGAGGCCATGTTCCTCTGCTGGACGATGCTGCAGTGGTCCTCGATGGAGAGGATGATGGGAAACCTTGAGGAGGGGGAGAGGGGGAGACACAGGCCTGGTTTGTAAGCATCCTCTTTCTTGCAACCTTGACAGGTGGGCCCAAGGGGTGGTTTTTAAAAGAGGTGAATGCGCAGGCAGGCATCTGCTACAGGAGGACTCTTCTCTGTCTACACCCCTGGAGAGCTAGAGGGGTGTAGCGGCTAGAGCAGGGGTGGACAAACTTGTGTAATGTAAGAGCCATATAGCAGGGGTGGCCGACGGTAGCTCTCCAGATGTTTTTTGCCTACAACTCCCATCAGCCCCAGCCAGCATGGCCAATGGCTGGGGCTGACGGGAGTTGTAGGCAAAAAAACATCTGGAGAGCTACCGTTGGCCACCCCTGCCATATAGAATAAACGTCAGATGTTTGAGAGCTGCAAGACATTAACATGAGATGTTTGAGAGCCGCAAAACATGAACATGAGAGTCTGAGAGCAGGAAGGAAGGAAGGCAAATGGAGGGAGGAAGAGGTGGAAAGAAAGCAACTTTAAATACATTCTCCAAGCTGCCAGCTGGCTTGGCGGGGTGATTCAAAGAGAGAAATGCCTTCTCCAAGTTGGCAGATAGGGTGGGAGGGGGCTTCAAGAGCCACACAGTATGTGTGAAAGAGCCACATGTGGCTCCTGAGCCACAGTTTGGCTGCCCCTGGGCTAGAATATCAGAATAGGATCGGGGAGAGCCTGATTAAAATCCTGCTGCACCAGGGAAGGTCACCAGGTGACCCTGGGCCAGTCACACTCTCTCAGTGTAGCCTACCTTACAGGGTTGTTGTGAGAAAAAAAGGAGGAAAGGAGAATGATGTAAGCAGCTCGGGTCCCCACTGCTGGCTCCACACTTCCTTTTCTTGTCATGTCTGTCTGAGCCGGTGGGCACAGGATGTGCATGTGAGCACACGTGAAGCTACCTTAGACTCAGACGTCATTTCTTAGAAAAAGAGGTGCCGGAGCTACAAACCCTAATGAAGGGAAATTATCAGCCCGCTGTTGGAAAGGTTCCCTGGCAGATCAAATAAACTCAAATTAGATTATCTTCTGTCAGTTAGAAAATGACAGACAACAAGACAGGTGGCTAGGTTCTGTTCCCAGATTTATAAAGAACGCAAAAAGCAAGACACATAGGCCAAACAGTAAATCTTTTAACAAATTCTAAAATTACTTTTAAAAAATGGTTTAAAGGGTTAGATAGTAATCTTTTAAATTCTTTTTTTACTGTTATAACTCTCAAGTCATCAAATTTTAACATGCAGATTCTTTGTGGGACTTTTTATAAGGTACTTTTAAGGTTGTTCTAGATGACTAAAATGTTCTGGTCCAGGACTGAAACTGAAATTGTCTGAATATGTATATTGTAGATAGACCAAGATTTATTGGACAATGTGCTGTATGTTAGGGGAGGGACAGTGGCTCAGTGGTAGAGCATCTGCTTGGGAAGCAGAAAGTCCCAGGTTCAATCCCCAGCATCTCCAACTAAAAAGGGTCCAGGCAAGTAGGCGTGAAAAACCTCAGCTGGAGACCCGGGAGAGCCATGAATGGGGCTGTGGCTCAGTGGTAGAGCATCTGCTTGGGAAGCAGAAAGTCCCAGGTTCAATCCCCAGCATCTCCAACTAAAAAGGGTCCAGGCAAGTAGGCGTGAAAAACCTCAGCTGGAGACCCGGGAGAGCCATGAATGGGGCTGTGGCTCAGTGGTAGAGCATCTGCTTGGTAAGCAGAAGGTCCCAGGTTCAATCCCCGGCATCTCCAACTAAAAAGGCTCCAGGCAAATAGGCGTGAAAAACCTCAGCTTGAGACCCTGGAGAGCCGCTGCCAGTCTGAGTAGACAAGACTGACTTTGATGGACCGAAGGTCTGATTCAGTATAAGGCAGCTTCATATGTCCATATGCAAGGGCAGCATTATCTTTGTTAGGTTAAAATTTCAGCAAAGCTAATGAATTTTTTTTAATTTATAAATAGTTTATTATCTGAAAACACTATAATCGTTGATACTACTTATCAATACTTGCGGAAGGTTAATACTGTTCTAAAGAGAAAAAGCGAATGTAAAATATTATATTTACTCTCAGGTGTTTCGTTAATTGTAACGTGAATGCGTCCTGCAACCTGTACAGAAATCCTTGTACTGCTTGTTTAAAAAATAAATATATATTTGGGAAAAAAGAAAAGAGGCAAACGATTCAGGAGTCTGTGGGTGCACGGGAGGGAGGTTAAGCGGCTTTGAAGGTGTGGGCCAGGCAGGGGGTCTTTCTCCACTTACTCCGAGGTGGTGAAGGCGTGCTCTTTGATGGTGTGCAGCACATCCAAGAATTTTATCTTGGAGGTGAGCGTGTGGCCATGGTAGATGATTGGCAGGTCGTCAGGGCCATCCCAACAGTCCACTGCGGGCAGAGAGCAGAACATCAGTTAGTTCGTGAAGATGTGTAAACTGTTCACCTTTCTCCCACCAACACAATTATGGCATCCCTCCAGAGGAACTGATTGGTCACTGGGTGAGATGCTGAACTAGATGGACCCTCACTGGTCTGGTCCAGCAGGGCTGTTCTGAAGTTCTCCTCGGGGGAAGGCCTCGGCCTCTCTGTCCTGTTGTTGGCCCTCCAGAGGAACTGGTTTGGCCCCTGTCTGAGACAGGATGCTGGACTAGATGGACCCTCACTGGTCTCATCCAGCAGGGCTCTTCTGACGTTCTTCTCAGGGGAAGGCCTCAGCCTCTCTGCCCTGTTGCTGGCCCTCCAGAGGAACTGGTTGGCCCCTGTGTGAGACAGGAGGCTGGACTAGATGGACCCTCCCTGGTCTGATCCAGCAGGGCTCTTCTGATGTTCTTCTCAGGGGAAGGCCTCGGCCTCTCTGCCCTGTTGTTGGCCCTCCAGAGGAACTATTTGGCCACTGTGTGAGACAGGAGGCTGGACTAGATGGACCCTCACTGGTCTGACCCAGTAGGGCTCTTCTGATGTTCTTCTCAGGGGAAGGTCTTGGCCTCTCTGCCCTGTTGCTGGACCTCCAGAGGAACTGGTTTGGCCCCTGTCTGATACAGGATGCTGGACTAGATGGACCCTCACTGGTCTGATCCAGCAGGGCTCTTCTGATGTTCTTATGTTATCAACAGAGCCCCAAACCAAACACAGAAAACCTAAACTGTCCCCTTATTCCGGATACGAGGAATTTAAGTGGTGACTGAAAGGAACCCTGTAGATGCTCAGAGAAACTCCTGTGTATTATTCTCAATTCTTGAACCTTTGTATACAAGATCATGCCTGAATCCTGGTTCACATCAGTAACTCAATAAAGCATCGTCTATGGTTCTGGTCACTGCAGCACAAAAAAGATATTATAGCATTGGAAAAGGTGCAGAAAAGGGCAACTAAACCGATTAAGGGGACAAAACACATTCCCTATGAAGAAAGGTTAAAGAGTTTAGGGTTCTTTAGCTTGGAGAAATGATGACTGAAGAGTGACATGACAGAGGTTTACAAAATTATGAATGGGACAGAGAAGGTAGAGAAAGAAGTACTTTTCTCCCTTCTTCACAATACAAGAACGTGCGGGCATTCAATGAAATTGCTGAGCAGTAAACTTAGAAAAGATAGAAGTACTTCTTCACCAAAGAGTGATTAACACATGGAACTGACTGCCACAGGAAATGGTGGCAGCTACAAGCACAGACAGCTTCAAGAGGGGACTGGATCAACATCTAGAGCAGAGGTCCACCAGCGGCTATTAGCCACGAGGTGCAGATGGAACACTGTCTGAGGCAGTCTTCTTGGTGCTTGGGGGCAACAGTGCAAGGGCTTCTGGAGTTTTGGCCCTGATGGTAGACCACCCTATGGGTTTGGGCCACTGTGAGACACAGTGTGTTGGACTGGATGGGCCACTGGCCTGATCCAACATGGCTTCTCTTATGTTCTTATGTGACACAGAGTGTTGGACTGGATGGACCATTGGCCTGATCCAACATGGCTTCTCTTATGTTCTTATGTGACACAGAGTGTTGGACTGGATGGGCCATTGGCCTGATCCAACATGGCTTCTCTTAGGTTCTTATGTGTGACACAGAGTGTTGGACTGGATGGAGCATTGGCCTGATCCGACATGGCTTCTCTTATGTTCTTATGTGCGGCACAGAGTGTTGGACTGGATGGGCCATTGGCCTGATCCAACATGGCTTCTCTTATGTTCTTATGTGTGACACAGAGTGTTGGACTGGATGGGCCGTTGGCCTGATCCAACATGGCTTCTTTTAGGTTCTTATGTGTGACACAGAGTGTTGGACTGGATGGGCCATTGGCCTGATCCAACATGGCTTCTCTTTGGTTCTTATGTGTGACACAGAGTGTTGGACTGGAGGGGCCATTGGCCTGATCCAACATGGCTTCTCTTATGTTCTTATGTGTGACACAGAGTGTTGGACTGGATGGGCCACTGGCCTGATCCAACATGGCTTCTCTTATGTTCTTACATTCTTACACTGGCTTCTGTGCAAAGAGATAGCTCGAAGCCTACACAGTTACTTTGGCCTATACACACTTATTTTGGTGGGCTTAATAGTGGCATATCTCTGCTGAACACTGCAGTACAGAGGAATAACTTTGTGCAGGAGGCCACGGAGCCCCTTTGGTTCTCAAAACCCCTCTTGGCTGCCATACAGAACATAAGGAGAGCCATGTTGGATCAGGCCAATGGCCTATCCAGCCCAACATTCTGTCACACACTGACCAAAAAAACCAGGTGGCATCAGGAGGACCACCAGTGGGGCCAGGATACTAAAAGCCCTCCCACTGTTGCCCGCCTCCCAAAAATACAGAGCATCACTGCCCCAGCCATAAGAGAAGCCATGTTGGATCAGGCCAATGGCCCATACAGTCCAACATTCTGTGCCACACAGTGGCCAAAAAAACCCAGGTGCCATCAGGAGGTCCATCAGTGGGGCCAGGATATTAAAAGCCCTTCCACTGTTGCCCCCCTCCAAGCACCAAGAATACAGAACATCACTGCCCCAGAGAGTTCCAACAATACTCTGTGGCTATTAGCCATTGATGGAGGGGAGGGATGGTGGCTCAGTGGCAGAGCATCTGCTTGGTAAGCAGAAGGTCCCAGGTTCAATCCCCGGCATCTCCAACTAAAAAGGGTCCAAGGAAATATGCATGAAAAACCTCAGCTTGAGACCCTGAAGAGCCGCTGCCAGTCTGAGTAGACAATACTGACCTTTGAGGGACCGAGAGTCTGATTCAGTATAAAGCAGCTTCATATGTTCATATGAACTTCAGAGAGACCTCTGCTCCAAATGTTAATCCAATCCCCTCTTGAAGCTTGCTATGCCTGTAGCCGCCACCCCTCCTGTGGCAGTGAATTCCACATGTTAATCACCCTTTGGGTGAAGAAGTACTTCCTTTTATCCGTTCTAACCCGACTGCTCAGCAATTTCATTGAGTGCCCACGAGTTGTTTTATTGTGAGAAAGGGAGAAAAGGACTTCTTTCTCTACTTTCTCCATCCCATGCATACTCTTGTAAACCTCTCATCATGTCACCCCTCAGTCGACGTTTCTCCAAGCTAAAGAGCCCTAAGCGTTTCAACCTTTCTTCATGAGGAAGGTGTTCCAACCCTTGAATCATTCTAGCTGCCCTTTTCTGCCCTTTTATCTCTTTTGAGGTGCGGTGACCAGAATTGTACAGGAAGCAGAATTGAGGTGCGGTGACCAGAATTGTACCCAAAGATGGACGGTGTCACTCACATTCAATGCAACGGCAACCCATGCGGAGGCAGCGGGCGTAAGCTTCCAAAGAGGACTCGCTAGAGAACTGGTCCCCAGTGAGATACCTGAGAGAGGAAGAGAAGGAACAGACTGTATGAATCACCCGGTGGGCAGGACTTCCTGTGACCCTCACGGCTTCCTACCCTAAGGGCGCCAGAAGCAACCCTGGCTATGCCTCAGAGGACTGGGGAGGTCAGAGTCACACCTGGAGTAAAACAAGCTTGCTTTGCTCTCACTCACGGGTGGCCAACGGTAGCTCTCCAGATGTTTTTTGCCTACAACTCCCATTAGCCTCAGCCATTGGCCATGCCGGCTGGGTCTGATGGGAGTTGTAGGCAAAAAACATCTGGAGAGCTACCGTTGGCCACCCCTGATCTTGCTGGATGGCCGGGTTAGTCCGAGCTAATCAGATCTTAGGAGCTAAGCAAGGCCAACCCTGGTTAGTACTTGGATGAGAGACCACCAAGGAAACACTAGGTCGCTACAGGCAACGGCAAACCACCTCTGTTCCTCTCCTGCCTTGAAAGACCTACAAGGTTGCCATTCGCTGGCTGTGCTTTTGATGGCACTTTCAGGCACTACCGTGGCTAGCAACAACGAAGAAGACGACTGTAGACTCACGTCGTAGTCTCAGGATGGCTTACATTCTTCTTTATCTTCTTCCCCCACAAGAGACACCCTGTGAGGCGGGTGGGGCTGAGAGAGCTCTCCCAGAAGCTGCCCTTTCAAGGACAGAGTCTCAGAGCGGCCTACAATCTCCTTTCCCTTCCTCCCCCACAACACACACCTGTGAGGCGGCTGGGGCTGAGAGAGCTCTCCCAGAAGCTGCCCTTTCAAGAACAGAGTCTCAGAGCAGCCTACAATCTCCTTTCCCTTCCTCCCCCACAACAGACACCCTGTGAGGCGGGTGGGGCTGAGAGAGCTCTCCCAGAAGCTGCCCTTTCAAGGACAGAGTCTCAGAGCAGCTCACAATCTCCTTTCCCTTCCTCCCCCACAACAGACACCCTGTGAGGCGGGTGGGGCTGAGAGAGCTCTCCCAGAAGCTGCCCTTTCAAGGACAGAGTCTCAGAGCGGCCTACAATCTCCTTTCCCTTACTCCCCCACAACAGACACCCTGTGAGGTGAGTGGGACTGAGAGAGCTCTCCCAGAAGCTGCCCATTCATGGACAATTGTGCAAGAGCTACAACTCACCCAACTCATTCCAGCGGCTGCAAGTGGAGGAGTGGGGAATCAAACCCGGTTCTCCCAGATAAGAGGCCGTGCATTTAATCACTACACCAATGGAGTCACGCTGACTCACAGAATCCCACATGATCTGCCCTAGGACACATTAACCGACTATTTCACTAGAGCCAAGGACCCTTTTTTAGTGGAAGGTTTAGTGAGGCTTTCCACCTGTGTCGTGTGGTCCACATCTGCAGTTGTGGTGGAGAGCCACACGGGCAGACCTTAAGGGCGCCTTGACCAGAAGTTCGCCCATGGAGCAGCCCTGGTTTAGTGCAGTCTGTGACGGAACCGGCCAGATTCTGCCTTCGGACCCGGTCTCGTCAACTCCCTTTTGAGTTGCCAACTCCTGGAGGGAGCTTATCCTCTTCCCACCACTAGGGCACGCTGCCACCACCTGTTCAATTTAGGGGTTCCTGACCGAGAGGAACAGGACTCCCAATTCCCCCTTCCTGCCAGTTCTGAGGCCTGGCCTCAGGGTCCTCTGCCAACCCAGCACCTGGTTATGACCGAGACCACAGTCCTTCTTTGGGAGACCCCTGGAGGATTGGCACCCTTGCCTTCCCTGGACTCCCCTCTTGCAGTAGCGTGGTCTAAGGCGGTTGGGGAACCTTCGTGGTACAGAGGGGCTACCTTTCTAAACAGACAAAACGTTTATTTAAAATTTATAACTATATATAGGCATTACAAAATTGTGAACAGAAGAACTAAATCGAACTAGGGAAAAACGCTCCTTCTTTCCCTGCTATGCAACCGGCCCTGACCATACCATCCAGAACCCACTCACCCGTCTCCAAGACTCAAATCAAACTCCTTTTCCCTCCCAAAATCTATAATTTTTTTTTTATTTATTTATTTAAGATTTATATCCCGCCCTTCCCACAAGTGGCTCAGGGCGGCTTCCAATAGTAGATCCATCAAAATTACACATATAAAGGGATCCATATTTAAAACAGATAAAACAGATAAAACCCTAGTTATTAATACACATAAATATTTCAGCTATATATAAAAGGAATCCAGCAAGTTACAGTAAAATTCTCAAACTAAGTAAAGGCTAGCCGGAAGAGGGTCGTCTTACAGGCCCTGCGGAACTGAACAAGGTCCCGCAGGGCCCTCACCTCTTCCGGCTGGCCAACATAACAGGGGTGGCCAACGGTAGTTCTCCAGATGTTTTCTGCCTACAACTCCCATCAGCCCCAGCCAGCATGGCCAATGGCTGGGGCTGATGGGAGTTGTAGGCAAAAAACATCTGGAGAACTACTGTTGGCCACCCCTGATATAAAACCCTTTTCCTTCCCAGGAACTGGTTTTCCCTCCTGCAACTCTCTGGGAGACCAGTCTGAAAGACTTCCTGTCTCTCCTGGAGACCTCCTCAGAATGGCTGCTTCCAGGCAGGAGGAAGAGACTAGGCCGAAGCCTGCCTCCAGTTTGATGGCCTCTTCCTGCCAACTCCCCGATAACCATTGCCTAAAATGGCGTTTCTCCACACAGCCCAAACAGGGACCTCCTCTTCAAGGCCTGAATCCAGGAGCTGGCTAAGGAATGGTCCTGGCGGGATGCCGTCTTCAGGAACCCCTGGTGACAGCCAGCGAGGCAAGCTGAGCACATGCACACGCACCCCAGCAGTGCCGGCAGCCCTGTTCACCTTAACCCTCAGTTGCTTTAACGTCCCACGCTTATACTGCAGAGGCAAATGATGCTACGGTCCAGGGGTGGTCTTACGTGTTATGGGAGGAGGAAATCCAGTACTGAGATAAGGGGTAGTTCATTTCGTCCGGCACCACCTGCTCGTACTTGGAGTCCATGGTCGTGTTTTCTTTGGAGAAGAGGAATGTCAGGAACTGGGGGGAAGGAGACAAAAACTAGTGAGAAAGCCAGGGAAAGGAGGAGGAGAGAGAGATGAGCCAACTCTGGAAGCAGTGAGCCAAGAAGACGACGACTGCAGATTTATACCCCACCCTCCTCTCTGAATCAGAGACGCAGAGTGGCTTACAATCTCCTATATCTTCTTTTCCCACCACAACAGACACCCTGTGAGGTAGGTAGGGCTGAGGGAGCTCTGGTAGCAGCTGCCCGCTCAAGGACAACTCCTGCGAGAGCTCTGGCTGACCCAAGGCCATTCCAGCAGCTGCAATTAGAGGAGTGGGGAATCAAACCCGGTCCTTCCAGATAACAGTCTGCACACTTCACCACTAGAACAAGAAAACTGCAGATTTGTACCCTGCCCTTCTCTCTGAATCAGAGACTCAAAGTGGCTTACAATCTTTTATATCTCCTTCCCCCACAACAGACACCCTGTGTTGGTGGGTGGGGCTGAGAGAGCTCTCACAGCAGCTGCCCTTGCAAGGACAACTCCTGCAATAGCTATGGCTGACTCAAGGCCATTCTAGCAGCTGCAAGTGGAGGAGGAGTGGGGAATCAAACCCCTTCCAGATTTATACCCCACCTTTCTGGAGAGCCAGTTTGGTGTAGTGGTTAAGTGTGTGGACTCTTATCTGGGAGTCGCTCTGAGACTCTTCGGAGTGGAGGGCGGGATATAAATCCAATATCTTCTTCTCCTCTCTGAATCAGAGACGCAGAGCGGCTTACAATCTCCTATATCTTCTTTTCCCACCACAACAGACACCCTGTGAGGTAGGTGGGGCTGAGGGAGCACTGGTAGCAGTTGCCCTTTCAAGGACAACTCCTGTGAGAGCTATGGCTGACCCAAGGCCATTCCAGCAGCTGCAAGTGGAGGAGGGGGAATCAAACTCGGTTCTCCCAGATAAGAGAGCTCTGGCTGACCCATGGCCATTCCAGCAGCTGCAAGTGGAGGAGTGGGGAATCAAACCCGGTTCTCCCAGATAAGAGAGCTCTGGCTGACCCATGGCCATTCCAGCAGCTGCAAGTGGAGGAGTGGGGAATCAAACCCGGTTCTCCCAGATAAGAGAGCTCTGGCTGACCCAAGGCCATTCCAGCAGCTGCAAGTGGAGGAGGGGGGAATCAAACTCGGTTCTCCCAGATAAGAGTCTGTGCATTTAACCACTGCACCAAATTTGATCTCCTCTGATCTGGGAAGGGAAGCTGGGAGTCCTCACCCTCCCAGTGAGTAATTCCTGCAAAGGTCGGGTAATGGTGACAGGTTACCGGAAAGAGAGAGGGCAGAGTCTCTCCAGGTGTTGCGAAAACCTTGTAAGGCAGGGTGTAAAAGGGCCTGCAGGCCGGAACAAGCACCTTCTGCCGCAGTCTGTCTCATCCTGGCATTCCAATAACTACTGCCAGGTGTCAACTTAATTTCTTACAAGGGCTGAATCTGACATAAATGTCATTCATCAGACTGGGCCATGTATGCCATAAAATGTAATACAAGGTACCGGAGACAGTCTACCACCGGAGAGCCAGTTTGGTGTAGTGGTGAAGTGTGCAGACTCTTATCTGGGAGAACTGGGTTTGATTCCCCACTCCTCCACTTGCAGCTGCTGGAATGGCCTTGGGTTAGCTATAGCAATTGCAGAGGTTGTCCTTGAAAGGGCAGTTGCTGGGAGAGCCCTCTCAGCCCCACCCACCTCACAAGGTGTCTCTTGTGAGGGGAGGAAGGTAAAGGAGATTGTGAGCCGCTCTGAGACTCTTCGGAGTGGAGGGCGGGATATCAATCCAATATCTTCATCTACCTCACAGGGTGTCTGTTGTGGGGGAGGAAGGTAAAGGAGATTGTGAGCCGCTCTGAGACTCTTTGGAGTGGAGGGCGGGATATAAATCCAATATCTTCATCTACCTCACAGGGTGTCTGTTGTGGGGGAGGAAGGGAAAGAAGATTGTGAGCTGCTCTGAGACTCTTCGGAGTGGAGGGCAGGATATAAATCCAATATCTTCATCTACCTCACAGGGTGTCTGTTGTGGGGGAGGAAGGGAAAGAAGATTGTGAGCTGCTCTGAGACTCTTCGGAGTGGAGGGCAGGATATAAATCCAATATCTTCATCTACCTCACAGGGTGTCTGTTGTGGGGGAGGAAGGTAAAGGAGATTGTGAGCCGCTCTGAGACTCTTCGGAGTGGAGGGCGGGATATAAATCCAATATCTTCATTTACCTCACAGGGTGTCTGTTGTGGGGGGGGGGGGAAGGTAAAGGAGATGGTGAGCTGCTCTGAGACTCTTCGGAGTGGAGGGCGGGATATAAATCCAATATCTTCATCTACCTCACAGGGTGTCTGTTGTGGGGGAGGAAGGTAAAGGAGGTTGTGAGTCGCTCTGAGACTCTTCGGAGTTGAGGGCGGGATATAAATCCAATATCCTCATCTTCTTCTTCACTGATCGTGACCCTCACCCCTCCTGAATACCTATTAGATGTCCGTTAATTACTTTTATTAAGAAGGGGTTTTCCCATCTCTATTCTCCTAACAGTTTTGACACTTTTTACGAACACAAAAGTCTTCCTTGTCTCACCACAGAACCAGTAAATTGCATGTGGCATATGCAAATGAGTTGTACGAATGAGCTTCTGCACCTCTTTTTCTACGATATGACCCTTGGGAGTTGGGTTTTGAGTGTCGTGACGAGCTGCATTGTGAGCAGGCCTTGAATTCCGTAGGCCTTGAATTCTGCAGGAATTCACGGGAGCACAGCTCCTGAACCTTTCGGACAGTTCCCCCTCCTCCTCCCCACTTTGTCCATTGAATAGTATGTGCAGCTGCATAACAATCTCTGGATGAGCTCCACCACCTATTTTTCTACAAAATGATCCCTGGTTTTGAGTATCGTGACTGCTGAGAATGCAAAGATGTAAATGGAATTTCTAGCTCAGGACATGAAGAAGATATTGGATTTATATCCCGCCCTCCACTCTGAATCTCAGAGTGGTCACAATCTCCTTTACCTCCCCCCCCACCCGCACAACAGACGCCCGGTGAGGTAAGTGGGGCTGAAAGAGCTTTCACAGAAGCTGCCCTTTCGAGGACAACTCCTATGAGAGCTCTGGCTGTCCCAAAGCCATTCCAGCAGGTCCAAGTGGAGGAGTGGGGAATCAAAACCGGTTCTCCCAGATATGAGTCCACACACTTAACCACTACACCATACTGGCTCTCCACTGGAGGGGCAACAAGAGGGCAGAGAGGCCAAGGTGTTCCCCTGAGAACATCAGAAGAGCCCTGCTGAGTCTCAGAGCGGCTCACAATCTCCTTTATCTTCCTCCCCTACAACAGACTCCCTGTGAGGTAGATGAAGATATTGGATTTATACCCCGCCCTCCACTCCAAATCTCAGAGTCTCAAAGCAGCTCACAATCTCGTTTACCTTTCCCCCCGCCACAACAGACACCCAGTGAGATGGGTGGGGCTGAGAGAGCTCTGACAGAAGCTGCCCTTTCAAGGACAACGCCTACGAGAGCTATGGCTGACCCAAGGCCATTCCAGCAGGTGGAAGAGTGGGGAATCAAACCAGATGCTCCCAGATATGAGTCCGCACACTTCACCACTGCGCCAAATTGGCTGGAGAGAAGGGAGAGATGGGGACCTGGGTGGGAAAGGCCCCGCTTCTGCTGGCATGTTCAAGTCTTCCTTTGCTCCCGCACACGCTCTCTTCCAGGCAGTGCTGAACGCAGAGCTGCCCAAGCCTACCTAGCCATCCTGCCTAAGCTTACCCACCTCATCCAGCTGGAAGAAAGGTTCAGCCATGTCGCTGAACGGATCCTGCAGGCAGCTGCACATGAATTCTCGAACTCGGGCAATGTCACTTGCCCAGGGCTCCTAGAGGAGGGGCAGAGGATCGAGGATTAGAAGGCAATAGCAAGAGGGGAGCAGATTCCAGAATAGGCATCTCCCATCTGTTCCACGTTGGTTTCTGCTTGAGTCTCAGCCTGCAGCTCAAGTAAGCAAGAAGGCAGCAACTGACACAAGAACATAAGAATCATAGAATTATAGAGTTGGGAAGGGACCTCCAGGGTCATCTAGTCCAACCCCCTGCACAATGCAGGAAACTCACAAACACCTCCCCCCTAAATTCACAGGATCTTCATCACTGTCAGCTGGGAATTATTAGGAAGGGAATTGAAAACAAATCAGCCAGTATCATAATGCCCCTGTATAAATCGATGGTGTGGTCTCATTTGGAGTACTGTGTGCAGTTCTGGTTGCCGCACCTCAAAAAGGATATTATAGCATTGGAGAAAGTCCAGAAAAGGGCAACTAGAATGATTAAAGGGCTGGAACACTTTCCCTATGAAGAAAGGTTGAAACGCTTGGGGCTCTTTAGCTTGGAGAAACGTCGACTGCGGGGTGACATGATAGAGGTTTACAAGATAATGCATGGGATGGAGAAAGTAGAGAAAGAAGTACTTTTCTCCCTTTCTCACAAGAACTTGTGGGCATTCGATGAAATTGCTGAGCAGACAGGTTAAAACGGATAAAAGGAAGTACTTCTTCACCCAAAGGGTGATTAACATGTGGAATTCACTGCCACAGGAGGTGGTGGCGGCCACAAGCATAGCCACCTTCAAGAGGGGTTTAGATAAAAATATGGAACAGAGGTCCATCAGTGACTATTAGCCACAGTGTGTGTGTGTATATATATATATATGTGGCATATATATATATATAAAATTTTTTGCCACTGTGTGACACAGAGTGTTGGACTGGATGGGCCATTGGCCTGATCCAACATGGCTTCTCTGATGTTCTTCTGTGACACAGAGTGTTGGACTGGAGGGGCCATTGGCCTGATCCAACAGGGCTTCTCTTATGTTCTTATGAGACACAGAGTGTTGGACTGGAGGGGCCATTGGCCTGATCCAACATGGCTTCTCTTATGTTCTTATGTGACACAGAGTGTTGGACTGGAGGGGCCATTGGCCTGATCTAACATGGCTTCTCTTATGCTCTTATACACCGCTCACTTTGAACCTACCTTCTGGTCATACTGCAGGAACTTCTGGAAATCATACAAGGTGATCTGGCACAGCTCTGGTCGGTCCACGTTTCTGGGTGAAATAGTAAAAAATTGAGTAGGAACACAAATCCTCCATGCAGGTACCCAGTTCCGCAGGGCCTGTAAGACAACCCTCTTCCGGCTGGCCTACAATGAATCTGGCATAGGAAACTAAGTGTAGCTCTATTAGATTTCTGCTTTGTTTTAATGCTTTGCTTTGCCATGTTTTAATGTTTTTATATTTTAAATGTTTTAATGGTGTAAATGTTTAATCCTAATTTTGTTATGTCGGATTTTATGTGTTGTGAGCCGCCCTGAGCCACCTTGGTGGGAACGGCGGGATATAAATAATAAATAAATAATAAAAAAAATATCCCTCATACACATACATATGCATACACATGCAAGATGCTTCTAGCGGGTGGTTTGCACAGCTGCGGGGTGGAGCAAAGGGGCCTGGGCTTTAGCCAGCAAGGTGACAGAACTGACACATCCAGAGCCCACCCAATTGCATCCAGTTTATATGTCTCACTCTGTGCAAATAGTTCACTTCTGCAGTCTGCAATGGATAAGCATGTTAATCGGTGTGGCAGAATTTCTTTTGGGGTTGGGTCTCTTATGAAATTGGCAACAAGAGGCCCAAGCTATTCAGCACTATTAAGCGTTCATATTGCTAACAGCTTAGGCTGAGAATTTAGGTCAGTCAATGCGGGTAAAAGGTAAAAGCAGTCTCAGGGCAGGAAAAGCCTTATACGGTACAAGCGGGAAACGGAAGATAACTGACAATCTGCAAGATGAATTCAATGAAATTGGGCATTCAATGAAATTGCTGAGCAGACAGGTTAAAAGGGATAAAAGGAAGTACTTCTTCACCCAAAGGGTGATTAACATGTGGAATTCACTGCCACAGGAGGTGGTGGCGGCCACAAGCATGGCTACCTTCAAGAGGGGTTTAGATAAAAATATGGAGCAGAGGTCCATCAGTGGCTATTAGCCACAGTGTATGTGTGTATATATATATAAAATATATATATATATATATATATATATATATATATATATATATATATATATATATATATATATATATATATATATATATATATATAAATTTGGCCACTGTGTGACACAGAGTGTTGGACTGGATGGGCCATCGGCCTGATCCAACATGGTTTCTCTTATGTTCTTATGCAGCTGGTAGTTCTGGAATGTAGTTGACGTATATAATAAGATAAGATGATGATGAAATAGAGATAAGTGATCGGGGGTGGGGAAAGCCTTTATAAACCTTGGGATTTTGAGCAGAGGGGGCTGTCTGCCTGAGAGACAGGGGGTCTCTACGCTGGTCAAGTCCTGAAATTAACAAGCCTTTGTTGATTTCAAGTTGATCCAACTAGAGACTGTCTCTATGCTTTTCATGCCGAACAAATGGGTTTTGGGACTTAGACTTTAAATGAGAAAACGTAGACTAACAGGGTGTTAGTCTAATAGGGACTTGGACTTTTCACAGAATGCTTAACTGTAGAGAACTGTGCTTAACTATGGAACTATGCTTGACTATAGAACTGAATTCTAACTGTATAAGTGTATGAGCAAATGTACTAATGCTATCTATTACTTTGCTTTTCTCTCTCTATATATATATTTAAGCCTTCTGTCCAGAGAAGAAACTTGGGAGTCTAATAAAGTTTATCTGTAAGGTCTTGAAACTTATTAGTGTGCATGTATTAGCCTTCTGATAACTGCAGGTTTTTTTGGTTTCTGAAAATTGTTTGGGTTTGGGTTACTGAGGGTACAAGAGGTACAAAAATAAATCCCGCCTCAATTGGCACATGAGAGAATGAATGAACACAAACGGGACATAAGGAAAACCTGATGGTAACTGTTGTACAAAAAAGCAAAAAAAACAAAATTTGGAAGGGAGTATACAACATGAAGTGCAATTAGAGATTAAACCGCACATGTCATCCTGGTTTAAACAGAGACTTGAGTTTCCTTACTCGTTTCAATCTCTTAAAAACTCTGCAAGACCTACTATTTAGAAATTTTCATTGGCTGCTCTTAACGCATTTTATCAATCCACAGTCTTGTTACCAATATCAGTTAATTTTCACCTGAATATTTCTTCCCGAGCTGACTTCATCAATATCCTTCTAACTGTTAATTTTGTTCTAGTCATTTACACAGAGAATGTACACTTTGAAAACTTAGGATGGAGTTCACACCCATCTCTCTGCCTCATACCTCCTTCTACCAGAACCTTCCCTTTAAATATAACTCCGAGTTTGACTTCCCTTCACATATCTGAGGAAGTGAATTGTGTCTGACAAAAGCTCAAATTGAAATAAATCTCATTAGTCTTTCAGGCACCCCAACCAGACTTCAGTTTTATTTTGGCTATGGCAGACTCATGGCCAAACTAGACATTACAGCAGCCCAAGGTCCAACCTGTGGCCACCGATGACATTTTAGATAAGATTGGGCATTTAAAAAATGCTGTGCGGGGAAACCTGGTGATATGCTCCCCTCATGGATTTCCTTGTACCAAAACAGCCCTGTTTCAACACTTGAAGGGTTGTGTATTTTAACTGCATTTTGTAGGCATCTAAACTCCATTTTAAAACTATGCTATTATTTTTTTTTTCATGATGGGTGTTTGGAGGGGGTTGATTTTAATAGTTTTAAAATCTGATTTTATCTTTTTTAAAAAAAACTGTTCACTGCCTCAGTGAAGAATCCCAGATTGATTCAGAGAGAAGCTAGGGGTATAAGAGACTCAGAGCGGCTTACAATCTCCTATATCTTCTCCCCTCCTGCGAGGTGGGTGGGGCTGGAGAGGGCCCTCCCAGCAGCTGCCCTTTCAAGGACAACTCTTGCGAGAGCTCTGGCTGACCCAAGGCCATTCCAGCAGCTGAGGAGTGAGGAATCAAACCCGGTTCTCCCAGATAAGAGTCCACGCACTTAACCACTACAACAAAGTGGCCCTTATTAGGGCAGGAAAGTGGGATACAATTTTCGTAAATAATGTTTTAAATAAAAGAAAAAAACCCACAAAGATCTCCCAGTCCCTCATGCCATGGGCGCCTGATCAGGATTAGGGCCGTGTGACATTGCTTAAAGCATCAAGATCTTGTTTAAAACGGTGTCAGCGGCCAAGGGTTGGACCCACAGCCACTGTTAACATTTAGTTTGACTCTAACGAGGCAACGTATCTGCAGTCTGTTAAGATACGGCCTGTTCCTTCAGCCTGCCTTTAAAATACCTCTATGCAGAAAGAGCAAGCTGTACAGAAAAGCCATATGGCAACAAAAGGGGGGGGGGGAGGGAAACAGTGTAAAAGAGTGTTGATACAAGTCTTGGCTTGCTGCTCTATGTTTTGAAACAAACAATTTATTATCCCTATTACTGACAGAAAAACGCTACACACTAGCTGCCAGATTTTAACAACACTGGCACAATTACAATAGAAGGTTGATGTTACAGCAGCAGCAGCAGCAATGGATTGCCTAGGTAACTATCCATTTCATTCGAGTTCTTCAGGCTGCAGCACACTAGGCAAAGCCTTGACTTCAAGAATGGAATGCCCGGTATTTCCTTCAAATTTATATTTAGACACTCTCCAGCTTTTACAATCGTTGTATAGACAGTTGCAGTTGGAGCCTCAGAGACCAAGAGTCTCCCATTAGAAGACTGCAGATTTATACCCCGCCCTTCTCCCTGAATCAGAGACTCAGAGCGGCCTACAATCTCCTATCTCTTCTCCCCCCACAACAGACATCCTGTGAGGTGGCTGGGGCTGAGAGGGCTCTCACAGCAGCTGCCCTTTCAAGGACAACTCTTGCAAGAGCTATGGCTGACCCAAGGCCATTCCAGCAGCTGCAAGTGGAGGAGCGAGGAATCAAACCGGGTTCTCCCAGATAAGAGAGCTCTGGCTGACCCCAGGCCATTCCAGCAGCTGCAAGTGGAGGAGTGGGGAATCAAACCGGGTTCTCCCAGATAAGAGAGCTCTGGCTGACCCCAGGCCATTCCAGCAGCTGCAAGTGGAGGAGTGGGGAATCAAACCCGGTTCTCCCAGATAAGAGAGCTCTGGCTGACCCAAGGCCATTCCAGCAGGTGCAAGTGGAGGAGGGGGGAATCAAACCCGGTTCTCCCAGATAAGAGAGCTCTGGCTGACCCAAGGCTATTCCAGCAGCTGCAAGTGGAGGAGTGGGGAATCAAACCAGGTTCTCCCAGATAAGAGAGCTCTGGCTGACCCAAGGCCATTCCAGCAGCTGCAAGTGGAGGAGTGGGGAATCAAACCTGGTTCTCCCAGATAATGTTTTAAATGTTTTAAATGTCTTATAATTTTAAATATTTTATAATTTTAAATGTATTAATTAATTTTAACTGTTTTATGCTTAAATGTTACTATGTGAAATCTTGTGCTGTGAGCCGCCCTGAGCCACTTGTTGGGAAGGGCGGGATATATATATATATATATATATATATATATATATATATATAAATAAATAAATAAATAAGAGTCCGCACACTTAATCACTACACCAAACTGGCTCTCCCCCCACAACAGACACCCTGTCAGGTGGGTGGGGCTGGAGAGGGTTCTCACAGCAGCTGCCCTTTCAAGGACAACTCTTGCAAGAGCTATGGCTGACCCAAGGCCATCCCAGCAGCTGCAAGTGGAGGAGTGGGGAATCAAACCCGGTTCTCCCAGATAAGAGAGCTCTGGCTGACCCAAGGCCATCCCAGCAGCTGCAAGTGGAGGAGTGGGGAATCAAACCCGGTTCTCCCAGATAAGAGAGCTCTGGCTGACCCAAGGCCATTCCAGCAGGTGCAAGTAGAGGAGTGGGGAATCAAACCCGGTTCTCCCAGATAAGAGTCTGCACACTTAACCACTATACCAAACTGGCTCTCAAGAGTTCACCTTTGTCAGATTCAAAATGTCTCTGTGCTAAGCAATAGGCAGGAATCAAGAACCCTCTTGGCAGCTGCCCTCGAAATCTCTCCCAGCCTGTCAACAGCCTTCCTGACCTGTGCTCTACAGAGTCATGCACGTTTGTGCAAACACACACACACACACAGTCTATCGCAAAGCGTAGCCTGCTTTCCTTTGTACTTACCGCAAGGGGAAAGACAATTCCAGCTGCTCGATGATCTGCCAATCAAAAGAGCGAAATTAAAGCGCCGTCAACGGAAGCAAGAGGACAGCGGGTATCCATCATCCAGGGACAAACCGAGCTTTACAAACAGGTTTTGAAACAGCGTTCTAGTGAACTAGGAATATCAGCAGAGCCGTGAGGCAGAACTGACCTGCGCAAAGGGCGTCTGCGTGAACAAAGAGAGATGGAGACCCCCAACTCTGCCTTGGATGGCCCAGGCTAGTCTGTTCCCAACAGCAGGGTTAGTATCAGGGTGGGAGACCACCAAGGAAGCCCCAGGGTTGCTACGCAGAGTCAGGCAATGGCAAACCACCTCTGAACATGTCTCTTTGGAAACCCTCTGGCGGGGCCTTTTTCTGGTAGCAGGAACTCCTTTGCCTATTAGGCCATGCCCCTCTTTTGCAGCCAATCCTCCAAGAGCTTTACAGGGCTCTTCTTCCAGGGCCTACTGTGAGTTCTTGGAGGATTGGCTACATCAAAGGTGTGTGGCCTAATAGGCAAAGGAGCTCCTGCTACAAAAAAGGCCCTGCCCCTTATGGGGTCACCGTAAGTCATCTGCAACTTGACCGTCCTGCAGAACGGCCCAGATGAAATCAGAGCAGAGGCAGGGAACGCCAAGCCACCTCCATTCCGAGTCTGATCTGGAAGCGCCAACGGGTCCAGAATGCGGCAGCACCAGCCCTGCCTAAAACACCACGGATGGCCCATATTCTACCTGTGCTGCGCCAGCTACACTGGTTGCCAGTTGAGTACCAGGTCAGATTCAAGGTTTTGGTTATGACCTTTCAAGCCTTGAGTGGTCTGGGACCGATGTATTTACGGGACTGCCTCCTCCACTATGTCCCTGGAAGGACGTTGCGCTCCAGGAGTCGAAATCTGCTGGTGATCCCTGGCCCGAAAGAGGTTTCGGCTGTCCTCAACGAGGGCCGGGGCTTTTTCAGTCCTGGCCCCGACTTGGCGGAATGCTCTGCCGGAAGACCTCAGGGCCCTGAGGGATCTTCCACAGTTCCGCAGGGCCTGTAAGGCAGAGATGTTCCGCCAAGCCTTTGCAAGAGGACAGCGATGGTTGCCGTGCTGGCACCTTCTCCTCCCCAGCCCCTCTTGGGGGGATCCCCCCACCCCTGATGGGATGCAATGACTGAATAAGAGCACTTGAAAGACGCCATCAGGGTTTGTAATTTTTTAATGCCATTGATTTTATATATATGTATTTTTTAATGTTGTATGTCACCCTGAGCCTGGCACTAGCCGGGATAGGGTGATTAATCAAATGTAAATAAAAATAATAATAACAACAACAACAATAATAATAATAGCAGTCGCGCTAGCCGGGATAGGGTGATTAATCAAATGTAAATAATAATAATAATAATAGCAGTCGCGCTAGCTGGGATAGGGTGATTAATCAAATGTTAATAATAATAATAGCCACACTAGCCAGGATAGGGTGATTAATCAAATGTAAATAATAATAATAATAATAATAATAATAATAATAATAATAATAATAATAATAATAATAATAGCA
Organism: Heteronotia binoei; assembly: GCF_032191835.1. Taxonomy (NCBI): domain Eukaryota; kingdom Metazoa; phylum Chordata; class Lepidosauria; order Squamata; family Gekkonidae; genus Heteronotia; species Heteronotia binoei. The sequence goes on from NC_083229.1 coordinate 4,723,501, forward strand.
GTCGCGCTAGCCGGGATAGGGTGATTAATCAAATGTAAATAATAATAATAGCAGTCGCGCTAGCTGGGAGAGGGTGATTAATCAAATGTAAATAATAATAATAGCCGCGCTAGCCAGGATAGGGTGATTAATCAAATGTAAATAATAATAATAATAATAATAGCAACCGCGCTAGCCGGGATAGGGTGATTAATCAAATGTAAATAATAATAATAATAATAATAGCAGCCGCGCTAGCCGGGATAGGGTGATTAATCAAATGTAAATAATAATAATAATAATAGCAGTCGCGCTAGCTGGGATAGGGTGATTAATCAAATGTTAATAATAATAATAGCCACACTAGCCAGGATAGGGTGATTAATCAAATGTAAATAATAATAATAATAATAATAATAATAATAATAATAATAATAATAATAATAATAATAATAATAATAATAATAATAGCAGTCGCGCTAGCCGGGATAGGGTGATTAATCAAATGTAAATAATAATAATAGCAGTCGCGCTAGCTGGGAGAGGGTGATTAATCAAATGTAAATAATAATAATAGCTGCGCTAGCCAGGATAGGGTGATTAATCAAATGTAAATAATAATAATAATAATAATAGCAGCCGCGCTAGCCGGGATAGGGTGATTAATCAAATGTAAATAATAATAATAGCAGCCGCGCTAGCCAGGATAGGGTGATTAATCAAATGTAAATAATAATAATAATAGTCGTGCTAACCGGGATATGGTGATTAATCAAATGTAAATAATAATAATAGCAGCCGTGCTAGCCAGGATAGGGTGATTAATCAAATAATAATAATAATAATAATAATAGCTGCGCTAGCCGGGATAGGGTGATTAATCAAATGTAAATAATAATAATAATAATTATATTATTATTATTCATCTCTTCCCTCAAAATCCACAAGGATTATAGAAAGTCCCCTTTCTTCCCACACCCAACCCCAGTGTCTTCCAACATCCACCTCCACCCCATAATTTTGGATGACTAACCGGAATGCAAATGAGACCATGGGGTAAAAAATCTAGAAGGAACAAAATACAATTCACTATGCTAAATAATGTATCCAGATAAATTCTTATTATAAATCCTCAATTGTATTTATATCTCGTAGAGCTTATAATAAGACATAGACACAATTGAGGATTTATAATAAGAATTTATCTGGATACATTATTTAGCACGGTGAGGTGAATTCTGTTCCTTCGTAATTTCGGATGGGCCACATGGCTGCTGAATTCAGAAAGTGCATTCCCAGAACTATCCTTGATCCCCAGAAAGGCCTCTGGAACTCCACAGACCGATTCCCAAGTTGCCACATCTCTGGGATCAGGCGGCATCGATATTAATCTGTCCGCTGCAGGCTCCAGTAGGTTCTTACCGATTTCTGGGCATCAAACATCAGGTTTTTGTAGAAATGTGCGAAGTGGTTGAAAGTCATTTCGGTCCTGACTTCCACCTCCTTTAGAGAAAAGAAAAATAAAGGGGTTCAAGCAAGAGGCCTTGACTGGATAATGAAAACTCCTTACTCAAGTATCAAGGAATCTAACAAAGTTGATTTGTCTATTCACCCCCCAGCATCAAAGTTTATTGCTGATGCCAGATGAAATCCCTTTCCTGAAGGGTTTTTTTCCCCGACGAGGGGTTTAGCTGGACCGAGCAGAAAAGTAAGCAAGGAGATTTCAGAGATGAATAGTGGTTAGAGGGTCAGCCCAGATCCTGCAAGAGCCGCATTCAAATTTCCATTCAGCAATGAAGCACATGGCATGAGCTTGAGCAAGTTACCTTCTCTTGGCTTGAGCCTACCTCAAAGGTGGGTTGTAAGTATAAAATAGGGAGAGGACAACCATGCAAGCTCCCCTGAGTTTCTTAGAAGAAAGGTGAGATAAAAATGGGATAGTACAAATAGATTAGATAGGCAGATGGGAGAATGAGAAGAAGAGGGAAGAAGAATAAGGAGAATTGCAGATTTATATCCCACCCTTCTCTCTGAATCAGAAACTCAGAGCAGCTTACAATCTCCTTTATCTTCTCCCCGCACAACAGACACCCTGTGAGGTGGGTGGGGCTGAGAGAGCTCTGAGAGAAGAATTGCAGATTTATACCCTGCCCTTCTCTCTGAATCAGAGACTCAGAGTGGCTTGCAATCTCCTTTATCTTCTTCTCCCACAACAGGCACCCTGTGAGGTGGGTGGGGCTGAGAGAGCTCTCCCAGAAGCTGCCCTTTCAAGGACAGCTCTGCGAGAGCTCTGGCTGACCCAAGGCCATTCCAGCAGCTGCAAGTGGAAGAGTGGGGAATTCAACCCGGTTCTCCCAGATAAGAGTCCGCGCACTTCACCACTACACCAAACTGGCTCTGGGAGGGGAGGGGAAGAGCAGAAAGGCGAGGGGATGGGGTGGGGGCAAGGCGGTCTTCTCACCAGAAGTTTGTCCCTCAGAAATCTCATATTAGGCACACGATAGTTGACCTGCGGCAAGAGGGCCTTCAGATCTTTGGGGGTGACGCTGCAAAGAAAAAGAGATGCGGAAATAGGGCTTTGTATATTTAAAAAAGAGCCTTCTGTCAGCAAAATGACTTTTTTTTTTGGACCACTTGCTCCACTTAACCAGCTGCCACACCGCTGAGTCTTTGTACCCCGATTCCCGCCCCCCCTGTTTTGAATTCAGGTATAAGGCACACACCGATTCCAGACTAACATCTCCAATCAAAGATTTGAATGCCCCCAACTGTGCATGCTGGGGAAATTCCTTCCACACACAAAAGAACCAAAGGAAGCCACGGATAGTAACAGCTAGAAAAACACCCAATAGGCTCACAGCTATTATTACTGGTAAGTGTTAATACGCTGAAAAGAAAAATTCAAGGTATAATTTAACGATCGATACAGTCAAAAATTCACAAGGCGTAATACATACAATTAAATATGCATATTCTTTCAAACAGCCTGACTCGTGAGAAATACCGCAAGAAGCGGTTAAACGTCTTCAATACTACACCAAAATCCACTGTAAATGTATTGAATTTAGATCAGGGGCATCGCCCTCTTCCTCGAACAAGTGGAAATGGTTTGCACCAGACATCCCACTGTTTCCCATAATGGGGCCGCAGACTGGAACGGGCTGTTTCGCTATATTAAGCTTTATACAAGGTGGCAGCCGTGTTGGTCTGAAGTCGCAGAACAAAGCAGGAGTCAAGTTTCACCTTTAAGACCAACAAAGTTTTATTCAGAATGGAAGCTTTCGTGTGCTCTTTAAGCACACGTCATCAGACGAGGGGATCAGGTATTGAGGTCAACAGCAGTGACCTCAGTATTTTATATTTATATTACGCTTTGTCTGACGTTCAAACCGGGGTGCATTTCAATTGCATTTCAACGAGTCAAATTGTGCTGGCTCCTTCCGGGTGTCCAGCAACTTGGGGATCAAACCAAACATACAACTGTTGGAGTTGCATTTGCACTGGCCGGTGCTGCACGGACACACCCATGGATCTCTCTTTTTCCACCCCAGCCTCAAAGGGCTGCCTTCCAGGATGGAAGTACAGAGTCATGGGCTAGAACACCACTGTAGAACTTGCATCCCCCCAGAACAAATACATGTGCAGGTGCTGGATAGAACTTTTATTCCCCTAAGGACATCAGAAGAGCCCTGCTGGATCAGAAGAATGGTCCATCTAGTTCATCCTCCGGTCTCACACAGTGGCCACCGGGTTCTTCTGAAAGGCCAGCAACACGGCACAGAGCCCAAGGCCTTTTCCTGAGAAGAACATCAGAAAAGCCCTGCTGGATCAGACCAGTGAGAGTCCATCTAGTCCAGCCTCCTGTCTCACACAGTGGCCAACCAGTTCCTCTGGAGAGCCAGCAACAGGACATAGAGGTTGAGGCCTTCCACTGAGAAAAACATCAAAAGAGCCTTGCTGGATGAGACCAGTGAGAGTCCATGTAGTCCAGCCTCCTGTCTCACGCAGTGGCCAACCAGTTCCTCTGGAGGGCCAACAACAAGGCACAGAGGCTGAGGCCTTCCCCTGAGAAGAACATCAGAAGAGCCCTGCTGGATCAGACCTGGGAGGGTCCATCTAGTCCAGCATCCTGTCTCATGCAGTGGCCAACCAGTTCCTCTGGAGAGCCAACAACAGGACACAGAGGCCGAGGCCTTCCCCTGAGAAGAACATCAGAAGAGCCCTGCTGGGACAGACCAGAGAGGGTCCCTCTAGTCCAGCCTCCTGTCTCACACAGGGGCCAATCAGTTCCTCTGGAGGGCCAACAACAGGGCAGAGAGGCTGAGGCCTTCCCCTGAGAAGAACATCAGAAGAGCCCTGCTGGGTCAGACCAGTGAGGGTCCATCTAGTGCAGCATCCTGTTTCATAGAGTGGCCAACCAATTCCTCTGGAGGGCCAACAACAGGGCACAGAGGCTGAGGCCTTCACCTGATGAGAATGTAAGAAGACTCCAGTAGGATCAGATCAATAGTCTACCTAGTCCCGCATCCTGTCCCACACAGTGGCCAAATAGTTCATTTGGAGGGCCAACAACACGGCACAGAGGCCTTCCCTTATTAATACTCTGAATAAAATGTAGCAAGTTTACTCAAACAGAAAATTACAACTTCTTTTAAGAAATTTTAAATAGATATTTTTAACAATTTGATATATTTAGGTGTATTAGTTGTATTCAGTGCCTAGACATGTTTAGATATCCAGCTGATGTATTTGCTGTATATTATTGTACCTGTTGACCTCAATTCCGATCTTGGATCATAATAAAAACTTGAACGTGAATAAAACTTTGTTGGTCTCAAAGGTGGACTCAAGTGTCGTTCTCCTTCTTCAGATCAACATGGCTGCCCACCAAAGCTCCCTCTAAAGTAAACTGTGACGTTCTGTGAGGAAAAATTCTACTTAGGAGCTACTGGTACTAAAGTTGTGAGCTGCTGCATAAGTTAACGTGCTCTGGGGTTATCCTTCCTGAGCTAACACAAAAATGTGTGAGCAGGAGGCTAAAAAACTGTGAACTAGTTCATGCTAACTCAGCTTAGATCAGGGGTGTCAAACTCATTTGTTATTAGAATTAGAAGATAGAAGATAATATCGGATTTATATCCCGCCCTCCACTCCGAAGAGTCTCAGAGAGCCTCACAATCTCCTTTACCTCCCCCCCCCCACAACAGACACCCTGTGAGGTGGGTGGGGCTGGAGAGGGCTCTCACAGCAGCTGCCCTTTCAAGGACAACTCTGCGAAAGCTCTGGCTGATCCAAGGCCATGCTAGCAGATGCAAGTGGAGGAGTGGGGAATCAAACCTGGTTCTCCCAGATAAGAGAGCTCTGGCTGAGCCAAGGCCATTCCAGCAGCTGCAAGTGGAGGAGTGGGGAATCAAACCCGGTTCTCCCAGATAAGAGAGCTCTGGCTGATCCAAGGCCATTCCAGCAGCTGCAAGTGGAAGAGTGGGGAATCAAACCCGGTTCTCCCAGATAAGAGAGCTCTGGCTGACCCAAGGCCATTCCAGCAGCTGCAAGTGGAGGAGTGGGGAATCAAACCCGGTTCTCCCAGATAAGAGCGCTCTGGCTGAGCCAAGGCCATTCCAACAGCTGCAAGTGGAGGAGTGGGGGAATCAAACCTGGTTCTCCCAGATAAGAGTCCGTGCACTTAAGCACTACACCAAACTGGCTCTCCAGTTTGTTATGAGGGCCGAATCTGACATAAATGAGACCTTGTTGGGCCGGGCCATGTTGGGTTGGGCCGAACCATGTTGGGCTGGGCCATGTGTGTACCTGTTTAAGACTATGCAGCAGAGATATAAACTTTATAAAGGATACAGACAAAGACAATTACATATATATATAATAGCTTAAAACATGTTTAAAACGTTAGCACTCATTGGTCTTAAAGATGCTTCCTTTGTATCTCTCTCCCATGGGATCCAGGGAACTGGGAAAAGGAAGCTGTGGCTCTTTCCTTCCTTTCCCAGGGGACTGGCGGGGGGGGGGGAGAGAAGAGCCTCCGCCAATAGAAGGAAGAGAGCCTTCACTCAGTAACTCTGCTGTGTGATTGAGAGAGCCTGGGAAAACAAGCTCTTCCTCTCCCCGCCCTTCCTCCCCAAGGGAGGAGCCTCAGCCAACTGAGAAAACAGAGGTTTTGCTCTGTAGCTCCTGTGCAACTGAGCAAGCCTTGCAAAGCAGACTGTTATGCAGAAGGAAGCAAGAGAGAGGGAGAAGGAAGCAGATGACAGCCAGTTGCTTGGGGGGGGGGGCTGGTAGGAGCCCTCTGGGGGCCTGATTCAGCCCCTGGACTACATGCTTGACACCCCTGGCTTAGAGGGAACACTGCTACCTACAAAGATCAGGAGGGACCTTTTGCAGCGAGGCGTGGATGGATGACCACCCCTTGAATCATTATTTGCAATGCCTCAGTAAACCCGACATAGCCCTTGAGAAAAGGCGCATTCGAAAGCTAAGCAAACAAGCGGGACAACTGTTGACAGACCAAAGGATTACGAGGCCCATAAGGATGTAGGCCAGAGAGTTGGAAAACATCTTGTCTCTCACACTACGGAATGCATCCAGATAAGGCAAAGAC
>NC_083229.1:5095550-5120550 GCF_032191835.1 Heteronotia binoei
GTTGTGGGGGAGGAAGGTAAAGGAGATTGTGAGCTGCTCTGAGACTCTTCGGAGTGGAGGGCGGGATATAAATCCAATATCATCATCATCTTCTTCTTCTTCTTCTTCTTCTTCTTCTTCTTCTTCTTCTTCTTCTTCTTCTTCTTCTTCTTCTTCTTCTTTTTCTTCTCTCAATCGTGCAGCAGAGCTACTGAGCCAAGCCTCTCTTCCTTCTATTGGCTGAGGCTCCCCCCCGTCCCCTGGGGAAGGAAGGAAAGAGCCAGAGCCTCCTTTGCCCAGTTCCCTGGATCCCATGGGAGAAATACAAAGAAAGCATATTTAAAACCAATGAGTGCTAACGTTTTAAGAATGTTTTTAAGTTTTTAAAAATATATATTTGGGTTGTCTGTGTTCTTTATAAAATGTATGTCTCTGCTGCCTAATCTTAATAGGTACACACATTGCCAGGCCTGGCATGGATCGGCCCAACCCAACATGGTCCGGCCCAACAGGTCTCCTGTCAGATCCAGCCCCCATAACAAATGTCGACACCCCCGCTCTAAAACTTTTCCTGTGCACTCTCATCCCAGGTCACTGCATTGTACAATCCAACCAGCCCCAAGGAAGCCTCGCTGGAGGGCCGTAAAATGCTCCTCCTTCTGTTAGTAGTTGACCTTTAATGCCCTGCGGCACTTATGGCCCCAGCTGGATCAGAGAATTGGGTGGGCAGCAACCCCCGCATCCTGCTGACAGGCCATGGTGATGAGGTCATAGAGACCCCGTCTTCAATGGCCTTGTTCCCGTGGGGGACTCGATTCCGTTGGGAAAGCTGTACAGAATGGCCTCTGCCCCTTTTGCTGCTGTTGAGCTTTTTACAGAGCAGCTGATTGAATCAAAGAGTTGATTGGGCTTTGTGGAAGAGGTGGGCTGTAAAGGCCTTGGCCAGGGCTTTTTCTTTTGTAGCAGGAACTTCTTTGCATATTAGGCCACGCACCCCTGATGTAGCCAATCCTCCTGGAGTTTACGGGGCTCTTTGTACAGGGCCTGCTGTAAGCTCGAGGAGGATTGGCTACATCAGGGAGTTGCGGCACTAATATGCAAAGGAGTTCCTGCTGCAAAAAAGCCCTGGCTTTGCTCATGTCTTTCCATCCTTTTAACTGGAGATTCCAGGGATCAAACTGGAACTAACTGGAGGTTCCAGGGATTGAAGGACTGAGGCATTAGATGAAATGAAAGATCTCTGCCAGGGCAGCTGCTGCCAGTCTGAGTAGGCAATATGGACTTTGAGAGACCAGTAGAAGGCCCTCTACCTGGGACCCATGTGTTGCAGTTTGGTGTAGTTTGGTTAAGTGCACAGACTCTTATCTAGGAGAACCGGGTTTGATTCCCCACTCCTCCACTTGCACCTGCTGGAATGGCCTTGGGTCAGCCAGAGCTCTCACAGAGGTGGTCCTTGAAAGGGCGGCTGCTGTAAGAGCTCTCTCAGCCCCACCTATCTCACAGGGTCTGTTGCGGGAGAGCAGGTAAAAGAGATTGTGACCTCTCCGAGACTCTGAGATTCACTGTATAGGACAGGATATAAATCCAATTATTTCTTCTTCTTCTTCTCCTCCTCCTCTTCCTTCTTCTCCTTCTCCTTCCCCTCTTCCTTCTTCTCCTTCTCCCCATCCTCCTCCTCTTTCTCCTCCCCCTCCTCCTCCCCCTTCCTCTCCTCCTTCTCCTCCTCCTCCTTCTTCTCCTTCTCCTCCTTCCCCTCCTTTTCCTCCTTCCCCTCCTCCTTCTCCTCCTCCTTCCCCTCCTCCTCCTTCTCCTCCTCTGCCCCCTCCTCCTTCTCCTCCTTCCCCTCCTCCTTCTTCTCCTCCTTCCCCTCCTCCTCCTCTTTCTTCTCCTCTTTCTCCTCCTCCTCCTCCTTCTCCTCCTCCCCATGCTAACTCAACTGGCAGCTTCAAGGCATGCTTCAGGAGATAGGAAGGTGGAGGGGCTGCGCTGTGTGTTTGGGGGGAGGTGAAAGGGATGGCAGGTACCTGACCTTTCAGCTTGTCATCTTTAAAGGCAAATGTTTGCTCTAATCTTCTCCACAGCAGTTTTTCCATCATCAGGAGAAAGGAAGTGGGGGGGGGGGAGCCAGAGTTGGCCGAGAGAATCCAGCCCACCCTTCTAGCACATCTATTCAGTCTTTACAGCAACCTAATTGAATAAAGCTATAGTCAATAAAATAATTCAATAAAGTGACCCTGCTCCCCAGCAATAAAACCAGCACAGTCTGCAGCAATAACAGGGATGTACAAAGCGTTGTTGAAGCACAGAAGCTGGTCCTGCAAAGATCCAACAGAAACGGAAAGCGAGCCAAGATCATGGAAACTGCACAGTCTAAAAGAGGGGGTGAAACTTTGGTTCAGAGCTGACGCAAGAAAAAATATGTTCGTTTGGATCCAGGGGTTTTTTTTGTAGCAGGAACTCATTTGCATATTAGGCCACACCCCTCTTATGTAGCCAATCCTCCAAGAGTTTACAGGGCTCTTTGAGAGCCAGTTTGGTGTAGTGGTTAAGTGTGCAGACTCTTATCTGGGAGAACCGGGTTTGATTCCCCACTTCTCCACTTGCACCTGCTGGAATGGCCTTGGGTCAGCCATAGCTCTGGCAGAGGTTGTCCTTGAAAGGGCTGCTGCTGTGAGAGCCAGTGTGGTGCAGTGGTTAAGTGCGTGGACTCTTATCTGGGAGAACTGGGTTTGATGCCCCACTCCTCCACTTGCAGCTGCTGGAATGGCCTTGGGTTAGCCATAGCTCTGCAGAGGTTGTCCTTGAAAGGGCAGCTGCTGTGAGAGCCCTCTCAGCCCCACCCACATCACAGGGTGTCTGTTGTGGGGGAGGAAGGTAAAGGAGATTGTGAGCCGCTCTGAGACTCTTTGGAGTGGAGGGCGGGATATAAATCCAATATCTTCTTCAATATCTTCTCTTTGTACAGGGCCTACTGTCAACTCCAGGAGGATTGGCTACATCAGGAGGGTGTGGCTTAATATGCAAAGGAATTCCTGCTACAAAAAAGCGCCCTGGTTTGGATGCCTAAAGGCTACTGTGCCGTCACTGGGGCCAGAACACTAGGAGCCCTCCCACTGTTGCCCCCCCCCCCAGCATCAAGAATACAGAACATCACTGCCCCAGACAGAGAGTTCCATCAATACTTTCGGCCAAGAGCCACTGATGGACCTCTGCTCCATATTTTTATCCAATCCCCTCTTAAAGCTGGCTACGCTTGTAGCTGCCACCACCTCCTGTGGCAGTGAATTCCACGTGTTAATCACCCTTTGGGTGAAGGACTTCCTTCTCAATGCACAGCAGCCAAGAAGGTCAGAGCGTCTGCTCCGGCTGCAACGCCGCTGAGGATGTTCTCCGCAGCTGAGAACGAAACGTCTGGAAGGAAAACTTCCTCCAGTAGAACACGGCACTTGAGCCCGAAAGATTCTACAAACCCTAACGATGATGCCAGCCGTGAAAACCTGAAATCTTTGAGGACTTCCTTTGATCCGTTCTAACCCGACTGCTCAGCGTTTTCATTGAGTGCCCGCAAGTGCCCTTTCTCACAATACAAGAAAGGGAGGAAAGTACTTCTTTCTCTGTCTTCTCCACCCCATGCATCATCTTGTAAACCCCTATCGTGTCACCCCACAGTCAACGTTTCTCCAAGCTAAGGAGCCCTAATAGTGTTCCTATTGGAAACCTGGGTTTGACAAATTAGCCGGGCAAAAGTTGCGAGCTGTGATACCAGCTCCTCCAGCCCCTCTGAAAAGTTGGCCTGTCCCATGACGGTTTCAGTGGCTCGCGAATGTGTTCATTCACCGCATTGTCCTGGCAGCTTTTTAAAAGGCGTGCTTGAGAAGGGAAGGGGCTATGATAACCCCAAAACAAGGGCTTGCTTGTTTCCTCGCCCCTTCTTGCCTCGCTGAATATGCATGAGGAACTACGACCAAAGGGAAAGGAACGAAGGCAGCCCTGGATTTCTGTAGCAGAAAGACAACGCCTGGCTACGTTTTGTCGCTTTCCAATGAGGCTGACTGCGGTGTGCGAGTGTGTAAAAAGGTGCACGAGGCTGTATCGGGTGGGCGGGGGATGCGGCCCATCCACCGCGTGCGGTTCTTGAAACACCGCAGAACAGTTTTGGAAACCGGGAGGCCCACCGTTCAGCCTTCCAGCGTCTTCTGGCCCCTCGCGGTGCTTAAGCCTGAATGCAAACTCATTCTAATTGTGTGATCTATTATTCATGTTTCCCCCCAATTAACATCGGTTCCAGTCTGCTAAAAAGACGGCATATTTTTAAAAACGATATATAAATCTGGTGTCAAGCATGCGGGCCGGGGGCCAAATCAAGCCTTCAGAGGGCTCCTATCAACCCCGCCCCTGCAAGCAACTGGCTGTCAAATGCATCCTTCTCTCTCTCTCTCTCTTTCTTCCTTCTACATCACAGTTGCTTTGCAAGGTTTGCTCAGTTGCACAGGAGCTACAGAGCAAAGCCTCTTGTTTTTCCCATTGGCTGAGAGGGGAGGGAGGCAGGGAAAGGGATAGGTAGCGTTGCCAGGCTCTCTCAGTAGCACGGCAGAGTTACTGAGCCAAGCCTCTCTTCCTTCTGTTGGCTGAGGCTCCTCCCCCTCCTGGTCCCCCTGGGGAAGGAAGGGAAGAGCCAGAGCTTCCTTTGCCCAGTTCCCTGGATCCCACTTGAGAGATACAAAGTTTATATCTCTGCTGCTTCATCTTAAAATAGGTATGCCCACGGCCCAGCCCTACACGGCTTGGCCCAACAGGATCTCATTTATGTCAGATCATCTGGCCCTCGTGACAAGTGACTTTGGCGCTCCTGCTATAAATTACTTTAAAGCAACGGCAGAGTCAAGGAGGGAACAAAAAAATCCTGCATGTAAATCATCAACAGGCAGCAGCTTGTTTGGTGTAGTGGTTAAGAGAGCCAGTTTGGTGTAGCGGTTAAGTGTGCGGACTCTTATGTGGGAGAACCGGGTTTGATTCCCCCCTCCGCCACTTGCAGCTGCTGGGATGGCCTTGGGTCAGCCATAGCTCTGGCAGAGGTTGTCCTTGAAAGGGCAGCTGCTGTGAGAGCCCTCTCCAGCCCCACCCACCTCACAGGGTGTCTATTCTGGGGGAGGAAGGGAAAGGAGATTGTGAGCTGCTCTGAGTCTCTTTGGAGTGGAGGGTGGGATATAAATCCAATATCTTCATCTACCTCACAGGGTGTCTGTTGTGGGGGAGGAAGGGAAAGGAGATTGTGAGCCGCTCTGAGACTCTTCGGAGTGGAGGGCGGGATATAAATCCAATATCTTCATCTACCTCACAGGGTGTCTGTTGTGGGGGAGGAAGGGAAAGGAGATTGTGAGCCGCTCTGAGACTCTTCGGAGTGGAGGGCGGGATATAAATCCAATATCTTCATCTACCTCACAGGGTGTCTGTTGTGGGGGAGGAAGGGAAAGGAGATTGTGAGCCGCTCTGAGACTCTTCGGAGTGGTGGGCGGGATTTAAATCCAATATCTTCACCTACCTCACAGGGTGTCTGTTGTGGGGGAGGAAGGGAAAGGAGTTTGTGGGCCGCTCTGAGACTCTTCGGAGTGGAGGGCGGGATATAAATCCAATATCTTCATCTACCTCACAGGGTGTCTGTTGTGGGGGAGGAAGGGAAAGGAGATTGTGAGCCGCTCTGAGACTCTTCAGAGTGGAGGGCGGGATATAAATCCAATATCTTCATCTACCTCACAGGGTGTCTGTTGTGGGGGAAGGTAAAGGAGATTGTGAGCCGCTCTGAGACTCTTCGGAGTGGAGGGCGAGATATAAATCCAATATCTTCATCTACCTCACAGGGTGTCTGTTGTGGGGGAGGAAGGGGAAGGAGATGGTGAGCCGCTCTGAGACTCTTCGGAGTGGAGGGCGGGATATAAATCCAATATCTTCACCTACCTCACAGGGTGTCTGTTGTGGGGGAGGAAGGGAAAGGAGATTGTGAGCCGCTCTGAGACTCTTCGGAGTGGAGGGCGGGATATAAATCCAATATCTTCATCTACCTCACAGGGTGTCTGTTGTGGGGGAGGAAGGTAAAGGAGATTGTGAGCCGCTCTGAGACTCTTCGGAGTGGAGGGCGGGATATAAATCCAGTATCTTCATCTACCTCACAGGGTGTCTGTTGTGGGGGAGGAAGGTAAAGGAGATTGTGAGCCGCTCTGAGACTCTTCGGAGTGGAGGGCGGGATATAAATCCAATATCTTCATCTTCTTCTTCTTCAGCTTGGCAGGCTGTTATTAAGAAGACAAGTACTAAGTTGCAGCAGATGTGGTTGCATTGGGGGTGTCAAACTCATTTGTTATGAGGGCCGGATCTGACATAAATGTGACTTTGTCGAGCCGGGCTGGGCCAGGTGTGTCATGAAATGTAATGTCAGGCAGCAAAGATAAAAGTTTGTATAACTTATATAAGTTTTAAAAAACTTAACATGAAACATGCTTAAAACTTTACCGCTCATTGGTCTTAAAGGTGCTTCCTTTGTATCTCTCCCGTGCGATCCAGGGAACCGAGCAAAGGAAGCTCTGTGTCTTTCTTTCCTTCCCCAGGGGACCAAGGGGGGGTGGAAGGAGCCTCAGTCAATAGAAGGAAGAGAGGCTTGGCTTTGTAGCTCTGCTGTGTGATTGAGAGAGCCTGGCAAAGCAAGCTGTTCCTCCCCCCCCTTCCTCCCCAAGGGTGGCGTCTCAGCCAATGGAGAAAACAGAGACTTTGCTCTGTAGCTCCTGTGCAATTGAGCAAGCCTGGCAAAGCAAGCTGTTATGCAGAAGGAAGCAAGAGAGAGGGAGAAGGAAGCAGATGACAGCCAGTTGCTCGGGGGCCTGATAGGAGCCCTCCGGGGGCCTGATGCGGCCCCTGGTCCACATGTTTGACATCTCTGCTTAAAAGGGCTCGTGCTGGGTTGCTGCAGCAGCAGCAGTTGTCCTTACTGCCATTGTTGTCGTGTGTATTCCTGCGGCTGGCACTGGGGGTTCTCAAGTGGGTCAACCACGAAAAGAGGGGAAGAGAAACCAAACCAACCAAGCAAAAAGGTCCGAAGGAAGTTCTGAATACTAAGGGGTCAAAAGGTAGTCCCCCTGTACAAGCACCAGCCGTTTCCAACTCGAGGGTGACGTCACGTTACATTTTCACGGCAGACTTTTTAAAGGGGCCGTTTGCCATTGCGCCTTCCCCAGCCATCCGCACTTCCCTCCCCCCCCCAGCAAGCTGGGGACTCATTTGACCGACCTCAGAAGGATGGAAAGGCTGAGTCAACCTGGAGCCGGCTACCTGAACCCAGCTTCCGCCGGGGATCGAACTCCGGCCGTGAGCAGAGAGCTTGGACTGCAGGATTGCAGATTTACCACTCTGCGCCACGGGGCTCCTAAAAACATCAATAGTTACAGATAAAAGTGCACGTGTTTATTACAAATACCGTATTTTTCGCACCATAAGAAGCACCCCTCCCCCCCAAAAAAGTGGGGGGAAAAGTGTGTGCGTCTTATGGAGCGAAGGTACCGGTACCTACCTTCCTGGGGGGGGGGGCGATCCACTGCCTCCGCCTCTGATCCCGGCGCTTCCTCCGTGCCTTTCTGCCTGGCTTCAGCTCTGACGCTTACAGCAAGCGCCAGGATCGCTCCCTCTGCCCTCCAATCCCGGCGCTTGCTGTAAGCATCAGAGCTGAAGCCAGGCAGAAAGGCACGGAGGAAGCACCCGCCCCCTCCGCAAACCCAGTGCTTTGCGAGCGCCGGCTGTGGAGAGGGCAGCGTGCTTCCTCCATGCCTTTCTGCCTGGCTTCAGCTCTGACGCTTACAGCAAGCGCCGGGATCGGAGGGCAGAGGGAGCAATCCTGGCGCTTGCTGTAAGCGTCAGAGCTGAAGCCAGGCAGAAAGGCACGGAGGAAGCGCCAGGATCGAAGGCAGCGGATCGCCCCCAGGAGGAAGGTGCGTCCTATCGTCCGGAGCGCCTTATGGTGTGAAAAATACGGTACATATTAAAAACCTCAAAGGGGCCCAAATGTGCATACGACCTGATGTGTTTCGGCCAGCAGAGGCCTTCTTCAGAGGTCAAATACAACAAAGTCCCAGTCACACGTATAAATCAATAATTAATATAGCACACAAAATGGAATGCATATACAGTATGGCTGATACATACATCAGTGTGTATCAGTCATACATACTGATATTCCACTGGCCTTGCTATGGAGTTTTTACTCTTAGGACCTAAACTGGAAGGTGCGTCTTTGTAATGTTGCTATTTGCTGTATATGTACTTACTGCTGCCTCTACCCTGTGGCGCAGAGTGGCAAAGCAGCAATACTGCAGTCGGAGCCCTCTGCTCATGACCTGAGTTCGATCCCAGCGGAAGCTGGTTCAGGTAGCCAGCTCGAGGTTGACTCAGCCTTCCATCCTTCCGAGGTTGGTCAAATGAGTACCCAGCTTGCTGGGGGCAGGGGGAAGTGTAGATGACTGGGGAAGGCAAGGGCAAACCACCCTGTAAAAAGTGTGCCGTGAAAACGTTGTGAAAGCAACGTCATCCCAGAGTCGCAAACGACTGGTGCTTGCACAGGGGACGACCTTGACCTTTTTCCTTGCTGCTGTCAGAAGGCCAGAACCATTTCGGTGGCCTTCCAAAAAGCGTGTCATTCATTTCCAGATTGGAACATTCCATTTTGGGTGCTACATGAATTGAAGAAATTAATACGACTTTTCCTCCTTCGAATATATCAAATATCCAACAATGTGCAGACTGGTCGAATTAGATACACAGGAAATACACAAGCACAAAGTTAATACTGCTGCAGAAATCCAGTATTCTTTAACACATTAAATAGTCTTATACTGAATCAGACCCTGAGTTCTTCGTAAATGAGACCCTTGTTCTTCAAGAGCTCTCCAGGGTCTCGGGCACAGAGGTCTTTCACATCAGTTACTGCCTGAGTTTTTTAACTGGATGTGCTGGGGATTGAACCTGGAACCTTAAGCATGCCAAGCAGATGCTCTGCCACTGAGCCATAGCCCCTTCCCCTTTTTCTGTTTTGAGGCTGGGGAGAACCCTTCTTCGGGTGTCGTGTAAAGGTATCAAGAATCACTCTTAATTATTTTTTTCTTTTTGTGTAGTGATGCAATCTAGTTCTTATAGCTTATCATCTGGCGTAATGCCATTCCATGCTACTTACGGTTGCTGTTGAGACAAGAACAGAAATGAAGCCGTGTTGGATCAGGCCAATGGCCCATCCAGTCCAACACTCTGGGTCACACATAAGAACCTAAGAGAAGCCATGTTGGATCAGGCCAATGGCCCATCCAGTCCAACATTCTGTGTCACACAGAAGAACCTAAGAGAAGCCATGTTGGATCAGGCCAATGGCCCATTCAGTCCAACACTCTGTGTCACACCTAAGAACCTTAGAGAAGCCATGTTGGATCAGGGCAATGACCCATCCAGTCCAACACTCTATGCCACACAGAAGAATCTAAGAGAAGCCATGTTGGATCAGGCCAATGGCCCCTCCAGTCCAACACTCTGTGTCACACATAAGAACCTTAGAGAAGCCATGTTGGATGTTGGTTTAACTCTAGATAGAATTTGTTTAACATGCCATCATGAAGACCTTGGGTCATCCCATATGCCAATGGCTTAAGCCTGGACTCCATGTTTACTGACTGTCTGGTGTGCACATGTGTGTCCAGTATCCTAAGAACTCAGCAGTTGCTTGAGGAAAGTCATCAGTCTGAAAACACCGGTGGGTGTCTTCTCTCTTTCAAGTTTAAGTAAAGAGTTGGGGGTGGTGGTAAAGAACTGTTGGGGGGTGGAATCACTGCCCACCCCCCTGTGCATTCTCCTCCACCCCCAAGAGTGGCAGTCCTGTCTATCCGATGCCACCAAAACTTGCTCCAAGTTGACTCTGTTTCTCAGCGCGCCAGTTACCTGACAGCGTCCTGGGGCTGGACGGGACTCTGGTGTAGGATGGCCGTGGCTTAATTTTTTGCTCCGATGAGCCGTGCGAAGGGGGTGCTGCGACCTCGCTAAAATCTATTTTGAGCGCTGAAGAGACGAAGCTCTATTTAAATACACCAAATGGACTGCCGGTGCCTTTGCTAATATTTCGGTGGCCCCTGCAGATGTGATGGCTGGGAGGTGCGTCACCGGAGTCTTCTTCTATGCCCTTGTTCAGTGTACGCTCTTCTCTCTTGGATTTTCATTTTTGAGTTGGTGTGGAGTTGTGTGTTAGTATGGTGGGGGGGGAACACTCAGGGCCGGCTCATCCACAAGGCATACTAGGCATTTGCCTAGGGTGCCTGCAGGGCTGGGGCGCCGAATTCGGCCACCCCCCTCCAGGCAAATGCCTAGTTTGTCTGCTCCCCAGCCTCTTCCTCCCTTCCCCACCAGGTCTATTTCAATGCCTGCAAACAGGTGGTTGAACGCTGCGCCCCCGGGCTATTCAAAGGTGCCCCGCTGCCGATCAGCTGATAGGTGGGGGGCGCACCTTTAAATAGCTCGGGAGCACGATGCTCAACCACCCATTCCTGGGCATTGAAATAGACCTGGCGGGAAAGAGAGGGAAGAGGAGGCACTGAAGAGAGGGGCGGCGGGTTAGGGCCGGTGGGTTAGGGCTGGTCCACTAGTCTGTTTGTTATTTCCCTTCTGCACAGTTGCAGTAGCAAGAGGTGCTAACTGTACCAGCTCCGAGATCACCTGTAGTAGGTGACTCACCAGATTTCTCTGCCGGATCCTCTGCTTTTCCCCCATTTGATGGTCTGGTCTCTTTCTTTGCATCCTTGCACACACGGCCTATTAAGGACCATTGCTAGAAGCTGCTGTGAGCTGGAAGTGCTCAGTTGTTGGTCCTTAAGATGGACTCAAGAACTGCCCATAGAGGTGCCTTCTCTGTTGTGGCCCTCACCTTGGGGAGTGAACATATGATGCAGTAAGTACATATATGAACATATATATGAACATATGAAGCTGCCTTATACAGAAACAGACCCTCGGTCCATCAAAGTCTTGTCTACTCAGACTGGCAGCGGCTCTCCAGGGTCTCCAGCTGAGGTTTTTCACGCCTACTTGCCTGGACCTTTTTTAGTTGGAGATGCCGGGGATTGAACCTGGGACCTTCTGCATGCCAAGCTGATGCTCTACCACTGAGCCACTGTCCCTCCCTAAATTAGTGTGCTCTGGGGCCAAGAACCTATGAAGCTGCCTTCTACTGAATCAGACCCCCCTAGGTCCATCAAAGTCAGTATTGTCTACTCAGACTGGCAGCAGCTCTCCAGGGTCTCAGGCTGAG
Organism: Heteronotia binoei; assembly: GCF_032191835.1. Lineage (NCBI taxonomy): Eukaryota > Metazoa > Chordata > Lepidosauria > Squamata > Gekkonidae > Heteronotia > Heteronotia binoei. The sequence goes on from NC_083229.1 coordinate 5,106,853, forward strand.
GTTTTTCATGCCTATTTGCCTGGACCCTTTTTAGTTTGAGATGCCAAGGATTGAACCTAGGACCTTCTGTTTACCGAGCAGATGCTCTACCATTGAGCCACCATCCCTGCCTTCTACTGTAATGCAATCTCCGGCGATATAATAAGTCTGTCGTGGAACTGCAGCGCCATGTATTGCTTTGCCCTGAGCTTTCTCGAAGATGACTCATCCTTATACGCTGTTGGCCCATCAAGGCCTCTGGTGAATATTCTGCAGAGAAATGGCTCTTAGGCCGAGAGATCTTCTGGCAAACTTCTGTCGCTGGGAACAGAATCAGGGACTCCCACGAATGGAGGAAGCGACGAAGTCGTGGACTCTCTCTCATTGCTGCAGGTGTTCTAGTGTTGTTGTTTTTCTGGACCCTGGGTTGGATCTCGTGTACTGGTTCTGCTGTGCTGGTTCTTTTGCATAAGAAGAAGAAGACTGTCGATTTTGCATAAGAAGAAGAAGACTGCCCTTCTCTCTGAATCAGAGTCTCAGAGTGGCTCACAGTCTCCTTTCCCTTCCTCCCCCACAACAGACACCCTGTGAGGTGGATGGGGCTGGAGAGGGCTCTCCCAGCAGCTGCCCTTTCAAGGACAACCTCTGCCAGAGCTATGGCTGACCCAAGGCCATGCTAGCAGGTGCAAATGGAGGAGTGGGGAATCAAACCCGGTTCTCCCAGATAAGAGTCACACACTTAACCATTACACCAAACTGGCCCTTTCAAGTACAACCTCTGCCAGAGCTATGGCTGACCCAAGGCCATTCCAGCAGCTGCAAGTGGAGGAAGGGGGAATCCAAACTGATTCTCCCAGATGAGAGTCCACGCACTCACCACTACCCGAAACTGACTCTGCAGTGCAGGTATCTTGATAGAATGGAATTCAATCCGTGGGCTGATGAATAGTTCTTATGCTGTGGGAATTTGAGGAAAATCTTCGTTACCTGTTGAAATGCTTAGCTTTCATGCACCCTTCGTCACGTCAGAGTTAGGTTATGCTTTGGATGTCCACGCTGGATGACAGTGTGTTCTGACTGAATTCCATGATCATATCCCTTTTTCTCTCCCTTTCTTCCCATTTTTAAAATAGTAGTAGTCGAAGAAGAAGAAGGAATTGGGTTTATACCCAGCCTTTCACTTGGAGTCTCAGAACAGCTTATGATCTCCTTTCCCTTCCCCTCCCCATAACAGAGACCCTGTGAGCTAGATATGGCTCAGAGAGCTCTGACAGAAACTGCTCTTGAGAGGAACAGCCTCTGTGAGAACTTGTGACTGACCCAAGGTCACCCAGCTGGTTCATGTAGAGGAGGAGTGGGGAATCAAACCTGGTTCTCCCAGATAAGAGCCTGCGCACTTAACCATGACACTAAACTGCCTTTTCACATGGTACAGGTAGCTGCTGTTGGCATAAGACTAACAGAGGTGGTTTGCCACTGCCTTCCTGCGTCTAGGGCAGGGGTGGGGAACCTTTTTTCTCCCAAGGACCCTATGGATATTTATAACATCATTTTTGGGCCATAAAAAATTATCAACTTAAAAAACAGTGCTCCGCCGAGGGAGAATGATTCTGGCCAGCAAAAATTAATGCAAATAATTATTTTTCTATTTGAAGTCATGTGGGGAGAGCCTAATCCGGCACACACACACATACACACACACCCCAGCCCGCCACACTAGGGAAATGCATAGGTCCAGGGCTTTTTTGTAGAAAAAGCCCAGCAGGAACTCAGTAGCATATTAGACCACATCCCCTAATATTAGCATATTTGGTCACTCACTCATTAGCATATCAGGCCACACCCTCTGGGATCATCAAGTGCAAACTGAACTGGGACAGTAACTTTTCCAGGTCCTGCAGCAATTCTGGCTGGCCAGCCAGGCCCCAGGGAGGCTGCCACATGGCTTGATTCGGCCCAGCAGTCTCCAAGGGCCACACCAAGTGACCTCGAGGGCTATATACAGCCCTCGGGACGGAGGTTCCCTACCCCTGGTCTAGGGACTCTGGAATTCCATAGCGGTCACCCATCCAAATACTAGCCAGGGATGACCCTACTTAGCTTCTGAGATCTGATGAGACCAGGCTAGCCTGGGGTCGCCATCAGTCGTCCTCTGTGATTTGGTGGCCCGTCGCACACCCCCAGCTGCAGCTTATTTGCACGACACAAATGCTTGCAAGAACTGAGATCTGCAAAATAATGGAAGGTAAAAATCTTGATTACCCCATCCGGATTTTATAATCACGATTACTTAAAAATAAAGCAACGGAGCACTCCAGTGAGGAATGAAATGTCGATGTCTGGCAAGTTCTCGGTCACTTTCATTTGAGGGTGGCGTCTGAAAGGCAATTCGGATTTTATTCGGCTGTAACCTTGCCATGCCAGCAGCTCCCATGATCCATTGCAGCGACGTTTGACCTCGAGGCCCTGGTCCGTGGGCACTTAAGTGCTTGAGGTTCGTCTTGGCAGGCAGCCATTAAATACCCCGCTAACGATGATGAAACTTCTCATTATTTTAATAGCAGTGGCCGAGGGACACTCGCCAGTAGCGCCTCGGAGCGAAGCCATTTTCTGATTGTTCTTCACATGCAGTTATGCTATTTTATTTTTTTCGTTAAATGCAATTTATCTAGAGCCGCAACAGAGTTCCAGCTTTATCAGAGGGGTGCCGCATCTGCAGGGTTACGTGGTATATTTAGTCTGATCCTTTCCGTTAGAGGCATTCTGTTGAACATACCTCTATGCAAGGCCTTTTTTTGTAGCAGGAACTCTCCTTTGCCTATGAGGCCACGCCCCCCTGATGTAGCCAATCCTCCTGAAGCTTACAGTAGGCCCTGTACTAAGAGTCCTGTAAGCTCCAGGAGGATCGGCTACATAAGAAGGGTGTGGCCTAATATGCAAAGGAGTTCCTGCTATTAAAAAAAAAGCCTTGCCTTTATGCAGTGCTTGGCTTAAATGCATACTTTGGTCAGCTGCAAAAAACGCTCTCGGTATGGAGGTGGGGGGTGGGGGGTGGCGTGATGTTGTCTTCCTTCTCTTCCGTGCAGCTGATTTGTGTCGCATGACTTTCCAACCCCCAGTGTCATACTTTCAGTGCTCACAAATGGTTGTTTGGGGGGGGGGGGGAGAAGGAGGGAGAAAAATCACTCTCCATCAGTATCTTCCATTGGTGATGAATAGGTTCCAACACATGCCAGCATAATTAAGCTTTTATGTTAACTCTTCTTTATGCTTTTGTAAAACGTATGACTAAGAGTCGTGTAGTGGAGAGAGAACTCCACGAGATCAGAAAGACACGTCTTGTCTAAAAACATCATACAAGTTATTTCCCCTGGACAACAAAGTTTCACTAGTGCAAAATAATAACTGGCGATATTGACGCCATCTTGGATTTTAGGGATTGTAACTGTCAGTGTACGAAATGGTTTTATTGTGATTTTTGTTTTTATTTCTATGTTGTTTTAACAGTTGTTAGCCGCCCTGAGCCCGTTAGGGGAGGGGGGGATAGAAATATAATATAATAAAAATAAAATAAATCAGACTTGCAATGATTTTCCAGTCATTCTTTTGGGGGATCCTGTGAAAATGTGGTTCTATTGGGAATGTTCAGGATCTATCTATATAAGTAATTCTGAACCTGAACATAAGAACATAAGAGAAGCCATGTTGGATCAGGCCAACGGCCCATCCAGTCCAACACTCTGTGTCACACAGTGGCAAAAAATCTTATATATACACACACTGTGGCTAATAGCCACTGATGGACCTGTGCTCCATATTTTTATCTAAACCCCTCTTGAAGGTGGCTATACTTGTGGCCGCCACCACCTCCTGTGGCAGTGAATTCCACATGTTAATCACCCTTTGGGTGAAGAAGTACTTCCTTTTATCCATTTTAACTTGTCTGCTCAGCAATTTCATCGAATGCCCACGAGTTCTTGTATTGTGAGAAAGGGAGAAAAGTACCTCTTCCTCTACTTTCTCCATCCCATGCATTATCTTGTAAACCTCTATCATGTCACCCCGCAGTCGACGTTTCTCCAAGCTAAAGAGCCCCAAGCGTTTCAACCTTTCTTCATAGAGAAAGTGCTCCAGCCCTTTCATCATTCTAGTTGCCCTTTTCTGGACTTTTTCCAATGCTATAATATCCTTTTTGAGGTCCGGCGACCAGAACTGCACACAGTACTCCAATGAGACCGCACCATCGATTTATACAGGGGCATTATGATACTGGCTGATTCGTTTTCAATTCCCTTCCTAATAATTCCCAGCATGGCGTTGGCCTTTTTTATTGCAAACGCACACTGTCTTGACATTTTCAGTGAGTTATCTACCACGACCCCAAGATCTCTCTCTTGAAACCTGGTTTCATAGTGAGGATCAAAAAATCCATCCACTGGAGTGAGGATCAAAAAATCTGTCCATTGGGGTTGGGGACAAACAGATGGGATTTGCAGAAAAATCCAAAACCTATAATAGAAACGTACTAGAAGGCCTAGCTCCCCCTCCCCCTGAATAATCCAAAGGATGACTTGTGCCCTTAGAAAAAAAACAAATGCTTACTGAGATCTTGTGCGATTATGGCATGAGGTCTCAGTGGCCTTGTTGCAGCTAGCTTGGAAACACAACATTGTGAGAATTTCACATTTCAATTAGATGAACAAAAGTGTTGATAACGGCGATCGGGGGGCGGGGGGCTTTGTAGAAGATTTTGCAGAAGTGATTGGGGAGAGGCCATGGCTCGGTGACAGAACACCTGCCTTGCATGCAAAAGTACCCCAGGTCCAATTCTTGGCATCTCCCGTTAAAGAAGATATTCGATTTATATCCCGCCCTCCACTCCGAAGAGTCTCAGAGCGGCTCACAATCTCCTTTACCTTCCTCCCCCACAACAGACACCCTGTGAGGTAGATGAAGATATTGGATTTATATGCCGCCCTCACACGTCTCACACGTTATTTTATTTTATTAATGGGATTTCTATCCTGCGCATCCCACCAAGGCATTGCCCCTTAAAAAGAACAGGCCACACATAATGTGAAAAATGTGAAAACTGTTGCCTCCTGTACTGACTTAGACGACCAGTTATCATGTACATCTCATGCCATGTTCTCTGCACCCCGTCTTCAGAGATGAGGTCGATGGCGACTAGAGACAGGGCACTTTTTGTGATGGCCCCTCACCTTTGGAACACACTCCCCTTCGAGGCTCAGCCTTATTATTTTTCAGGCGCCGAGCCAAAACATTTCTTTTTACCCAGGCTTTTAATTAGGGTTTTTTAAATCTTTCCAGCTGTTTTATGCTCTGTTCTGATCTGTTTTATAATGTGTTCTGTTCCGTAGCCTGTTTTAGAGGGCTGATTTTTTTTTATTTAGCCATAAACCAGCTTGGAGCAGAACCTTGAAGTAAAAGTCGAAAGAGAATGCGGCAAGCAAGGAATTCACCTGGCACGAGTCATAAACCCAGATGTGTATGATGGATCAGTACCGTTCCAGTCTGTGCGCCTTCTAGGGCTTGGAGAATTGCTACCTCCGTCTTTCAAACCGGGCTTGGTGTTTCTCACGACTGCATATTTTGAGAGAGTTGTAGTGAGGCTAGCAAAAATCCTAAGGAGCTCCTTGTGCATGAGCATTCTAATCCCCCTGTCGGGGATGCAAGAACTCGTGGGCGTTCAACGAAACTGCTGAGCGGTCGGTTAGAATGGATAAAAGGAACGGATAAAAGGAACACATTGCATTCACTGCCACAGGAGGTGGCGGTGGCTACAAGCATAGTTTCAAGAGGGGAATGGATAAGCATCTGGAGCAGAGGTCCATTAGTGGCTCTTGGCTGCAGCGTATTGTTGGAACTCTCTGGGGCAGTGATGCTCTGTATTCTTGGTGCTTCGGGAGAGGGGGGCACAGTGGCAGGGCTTTTAGCCCCACTGGTGAACCTCTTGATGGCACTTGGGTTTTTTGGCCACTGTGGGACACGAGAGTGTTGGACTGGATGGGCCATCGACCTGATCCAACATGGCTTCTCTTATGTTCTTATGTGGGACTGGAGGAGCCATTGGCCTGATCCAACATGGCTTTTCTTATGTGACACAGAGTGTTCAACTGAATGGGCCTCTGGTCTGATTCAACATGGCTTCTCTTCTGTGACACAGAGTGTTGGATTGTAGGGGCCACTTGTCTGATCCAACATGGCTTCTCTTATGTTCTTATGTGACACAGAGTGTTCGACTGAATACACCATTGGCCTGATCCAACATGGCTTCTCTTATGTGTCACAGAATGTTGGACTGAATGTACAATTGGGATCCAACATGGCTTCTCTTAGGTTCCTATGTGTGACATAGAATGTTGGACTGGAGGGGCCATTGGCCTGATCCAACATGGCTTCTCTTAGGTTCCTGTGTGTGACACAGAGTGCTGGACTGAAGGGGCCAATGGCCTGATCCAACATGGCTTCTCTTAGGTTCCTATGCGTGACACAGAGTGTTGAACTGGATGGGCCATTGACCTGATCCAACATGGCTTCTCTTAGGTTCCTGTGTGTGACACAGAGTGTTGGACTGGAGGGGCCATTTGCCTGATCCAACATGGCTTCTCTTAGGTTCCTGTGTGTAACACAGAGTGTTGGACTGGAGGGGCCATTGGCCTGATTCATCGTGGCTTCTCTTAGGTTCCTATATGTGACACAGAGTGTTGGACTGGATTTGCGATTGGCCTGATCTAACATGGCTTCTCTTAAGTTTTTATGTGTGACACAGAGTGTTGGACTGGATGGGCCACTGGCCTGATCCCATATGGCTTCTCTTAGGTTCCTATGTGTGACATAGAGTGTTGGACTGGATGGGCCACTGTCCTGATCCAACATGGCTTCTCTTACGTTTTTATGTCTGCTTTTGCTTTTATCCTGAAGGCAATTCGCAGCAGCTGCCACCAGCGGTGAAGGGTGGCGAGGCGGCACAGACCCCCCCGGGAGCTCTGCGGCCACCATTGATTGGATTCTCAGGGTCGTGGAAACTCTGATCCTCGGGTGTTTTGTGTCCTGGCTTGATCCGTCCGCTGCGTTGCCCTCTTCTTTCTGGTAGTGCAGGAAGCAGAACACGATTATGCAAACTTCTGGCTCGAGCCTTTCAGCACCTGACAGGTGTATAGCCTCCAAAGGCTTGTTCTTGTCTGGCGGGAACGTCATGTCGTATTCTTGTCTCCCCTTTCGTGTGGCAAAACCGGCTTCCATGGATTGCTCCCCGTACCCCTCCCCATGAGCATGGTTGTATCTGCACTGATGTATCTATTTTTGGCAGGTTAGACGAGATTAGGGAACGATCCCTGCAGCAGAAGCCCATCAAAGTGGAGGGCTCTTTTCCCGAGCCACGTCCGCCGAGAGCGTCTTCCCGGAGATTTCAGACTGGGGTTGCACGCTTCGTGTTGCTGTTGGTAACCGAAGGGGAGCGGGCGTCTGTCTCTCCTGCTATCAAATTGCCTATTCCAGGAGGGAGAGGAGAGTAATTTAATTCAGCCGAGTCCAGGAAGTGGGCAATGAATTTTAAAAAGCCGCATGATAAGATAGCGACGTGTTACGGATCCGACAGGCGGGCAGGAAGCAGCTAATCAAACGTGACCGCCCATCTATTTGGGCATGCCTGACTAAAGGGCGTTGCCTCGTCTAGCAACAGGTTACGATGGATCCTTTGCTTCATTTCAAAGACCTTTGCAGGTGAAGTGTGTTTTTCGGGGTGGGGGGTGGACAGGGGGCGGGAGCGGCAGGTACTGGAATCCCACCTAATTTTTCCTGTCTCCTGGCTGTTATTGCATTGGGAAATTCCCGGAGATTAGGGGTCAATGTCTGGGGAGGGCGGTGCACCTCAGCAGCGATGTGGTGACACAGAGTCCATCTTCCAAAACTGAAAGCTGGTTTGGTGTAGTGGTTAAGCGCACAGACTGTAATCTGGGAGAACCGGGTTTGATTCTTCCACTCCTCCACTTGCACCTGCTGGAATGGCCTTGGGTCAACCAGAGCTCTCTTATCTGGGAGAACCGGGTTTGATTCCCCCCCTCCTCCACTTGCAGCTGCTGGAATGGCCTTGGGTCAACCAGAGCTCTCTTATCTGGGAGAACCGGGTTTGATTCCCCACTCCTCCACTTGCACCTGCTGGAATGGCCTTGGGTCAGCCAGAGCTCTCTTATCTGGGAGAACCGGGTTTGATTCCCCACTCCTCCACTTGCAGCTGCTGGAATGGCCTTGGGTCAGCCAGAGCTCTCGCAGAGTTGTCCTTGAAAGGGCAGTTTCTGTCAGAGCTCTCTCAGCCCCACCTCACAGGGTGTCTGTTGTGGGGGAGGAAGGGAAAGGAGATTGTGAGCCACTCTGAGATTCGGAATGGAGGGCGGGATATAAATCCAATACCATCACCATGACCATCTTCTTCTCCTCCTCCTTCTCCTCCTCCTCCACCTTCTCTATCCCATGCATAATCTTGTAAACCTCTATCATGCCACCCCTCAGTCATTGTTTCTTTATCACTGCCTGTCGTACAGGGGTGTACCAAAGGTTACAAAGCAGCAGCTGAGAACGCTGTTTTGTGTGTGTGTGTGTATGTTTGTGTGTGTGTGTGTGGGCATTCTATCCTTATTTTCCAGGGCCTTGATTAGTCACTGTTGCCCATTTTATGATTGGAAGAACAGCACGTGGGACTCCCAGCATGTAAGTCGCTAACCCAAGCTGGAAAAGATGCCGAGAAAGAAACCGTTGAAAAAATAAACTTATCGCAGCCTTACAGATCTGTATAATGAAATATAACTGCATTGAAGCTGGACTTTGAGAAATCCTTATGCGCACTCTAAGAAATAACTTCAGTCAGTAATAACATTTAGAAGCCGGCTGCTGCGGCTACGTCACACTGACGCGCTCGCAGCGCTAAAACAGACATTTAAAGTGAGAAGCGTGTTCATGGGCACTAACAGAACAATAAGAACAGTGTTTGAAATCTCTCTGTGCATGCAAATTTACAAAAGCGATACACATGCTCCGGTAGCTGATAGAGCTAGTCAAGGAACAGAATACAAACGATGGAGCCAGTCAAGGACGTAGTCTTCAGAAAAGCCCTAACGGAGCGGAGGGAAGCGAGTAAAGTTACTTGTGTTGCTATTGGCACCGGCAACATATTTCGAACACCGTTGTTATTGTTCTGTTGGTACCTGTGAGCACGCGCGTCACTTTAAATGTCTGCTTCAGTGCCTGCAAACACCCTTGTGTGATGTAGCCGCAGCCGTCAGCTTCTAAATGTTTTTACCCATTGAAGATATTTCTGACAATATGCATCAAAGACTTCTCAAAGTAGAGCGTCAAAACCGCAATGTTTTATTATACAGATCTGTAAGATTGCAATGAGGTTGGGTTTTTTTGACGGTTTCTTTCTTGGCATCCTTTTTGGCTTGGGTTAGCATTTTATGATTGGGTTTTAATGGACTCTTGTGTCAGCCATCTTGGATACCTTTTGCCCAGGTCTTGGGTGGAGCCCCCCAGAGACACTTCTGCTGGGGGAAAAACATTAGAAGCAAAAGCTGTGATCCAGGGGATGCTAAATAACTTGGTTAAGGGAAGAGCAACATAGAATAAATGTCAGATGTTTGAGAGCCGCAAGACATGTACGTCAGATGTAGGTAGGTACGGTAGGTAGGTAGGTAGGTAGGAAGGAAGGAAGGAAGGAAGGAAGGAAGGAAGGAAGGAAGGAAGGAAGGAAGGAAGGAAGGAAGGAAGGAAGGAAGGAAAATAGATGGGGGAGGTGGGGAGGTGGAAAGAAAGCAATTTGGCTTGGAGAAGTGATTTAAAGAGAAAAATGCTGTCTCCAAGCTGGCCGACAGGGCAATGTGGGGCTTCGAGAGCCTCACAATATGTGTGAAAGCCAGTTTGGTGTAGTGGTTAAGTGTGCGGACTCTTATCTGGGAGAACCAGGTTTGATTCCCCACTCTTTCACTTGCAGCTGCTGGGATGGCCTTGGGTCAGTTAGAGCTCTCTTATCTGGGAGAACCGGGTTTGATTCCCCACTCCTCCACTTGCAGCTGCTGGAATGGCCTTGGGTCAGCCAGAGCTCTCTTATCTGGGAGAACCGGGTTTGATTCCCCACTTGCAGCTGCTGCAATGGCCTTGGGTCAGCCATAGCTCTCTTATCTGGGAGAACCAGGTTTGATTCCCCACTCCTCCACTTGCAGCTGCTGGCATGGCCTTGGGTCAGCCAGAGCTCTCTTATCTGGGAGAACCGGGTTTGATTCCCCACTCCTCCACTTGCACCTGCTGGAATGGCCTTGGGTCAGCCAGAGCTCTCTTATCTGGGAGAACCGGGCTTGATTCCCCCTCCTCCACTTGCACCTGCTGGAATGGCCTTGGGTCAGCCAGAGCTCTCTTATCTGGGAGAACCGGGTAGGATTCCCCCCTCCTCCACTTGAACCCGCTGGAATGGCCTTGGGTCAGCCATAGCTCTCTTATCTGGGAGAACCGGGTTTGATTCCCCACTCCTCCATTTGAACCCGCTGGAATGGCCTTGGGTCAGCCATAGCTCTCTTACCTGGGAGAACCAGGTTTGATTCCCCACTCCTCCACTTGAACCCGCTGGAATGGCCTTGGGTCAGCCAAAGCTCTTGCAAAGGTTATCCTTGAAAGGGCAGCTGTTGGGAGAGCCCTCTCCAGCCCCACCCACCTCACAGGGTGTCTGTTGTGGGAGAAGAAGATATAGGAGATTGTAAGCTGCTCTGAATCTCCGATTAAGGGAGAAGGGTGGGGTATAAATCTGCAGTCTTCTATGGCCCCCAAGCCATAGTTCAACCACCCGCATGCTAGAGCAAAGTTTGAATCCAGTGGCGCCTTTAAGGACAACAAAATTTAATTCTTGGGTATAAGCTTTCGTACGTGCATGCAGAAGAAGAAGAATTGTAGATTTATACCCTGCCCTTCTCTCTGGATCAGAGACTCAGAGCAGCTTACAGTCTCCTATATCTTCCCCCCCCCCCACAACAGACACCCTGTGAGGTAGATGAAGATATTGGATTTATATCCCGCCCTCCACTCCGAAGAGTCTCAGAGCGGCTCACAATCTCCTTTCCCTTCCTCCCCCACAACAGACACCCTGTGAGGTAGATGAAGATATTGGATTTATATTCCGCCCTCCACTCCGAAGAGTCTCAGAGCGGCTCACAATCTCCTTTCCCTTCCTCCCCCACAACAGACACCCTGTGAGGTAGATGAAGATATTGGATTTATATTCCGCCCTCCACTCCGAAGAGTCTCAGAGCGGCTCACAATCTCCTTTCCCTTCCTCCCCCACAACAGACACCCTGTGAGGTAGATGAAAATATTGGATTTATATTCTGCCCTCCACTCCGAAGAGTCTCAGAGCGGCTCACAATCTTTATCTTCCTCCCCCACAACAGACACCCTGTGAGCTGGGTGGGGCTGGAGAGGGCTCTCCCAGCAGCTGCCCTTTCAAAGACAACCTCTGCCAGAGCTATGGCTGACCCAAGGCCATTCCAGCAGGTGCAAGTGGAGGAGTGGGGAGTCAAACCCGGTTCTCCCAGATAAGAGAGCTCTGGCTGACCCAAGGCCATTCCGGCAGGTGCAAGTGGAGGAGTGGGGGAATCAAACCCGGTTCTCCCAGATAAGAGACTGCACACTTAACCGCACTTAACCACTACCAAACTGGCTCTCTTGCAGATTTGCACTCATGCAAAAATCACACGTGAAAGCTTATATCCAAGAATTAAACTCTGTTGGCCTTAAAGGTGCCTCTGTTCTCAAATCTTGCACTGTTGCTTCGGACCGAGATGGCTACTCACCTGGGTTTATACTAGGTTATTCTTTACCGTTATAATTTGTTTCCAAGATCTTCGCAAAGCCAGGTTCCTGGAAGCCTCAGCTGCAGAGAGCCCGTCTCCATAAGCAACTTGAAAAGCAGCATCGAGCACCAGGGCTGTTTTTAGCTCCGGTCTGAAGTGTGTTTATGAGCAGTACCATTTGGCAGCCAAACTTGCTTTGTTGTCAGTGTTCCCATGCTGGGATCTTTGCCCAGAGGATCTGCTTTCAATATTTTTGACCACCAAAGCTGCTGAAGGACTGCCAGGTGAGGTTGCCGATCCCATCATTGAAAGGAGGACTTGGCTGCCGCAAGTCAGAGATTCTGAAGGACGCTTGAAACAAGTCTTTCGCTTGGAGATTGGGTGTGCTCCCTTTAGGTCTCGGAGCCATTTCAGGCGCTCATGGTTGCGTTTTTAAAAAAATAGCCATAGATGTTGTGTCTGGGGCAAGAAGGTTTCATAGAACCATAGAGTTGGAAGGGACCTCCAGGGTCATGTTGGAAGGGACCTCCGGGGTCATGTTGGAAGGGACCTCCGGGGTCATCTTGGAAGGGACCTCTGGGGTCATCTTGGAAGGGACCTCCGGGATCATGTTGGAAGGGACCTCCAGGGTCATGTTGGAAGGGACCTCCAGGGTCATGTTGGAAGGGACCTCCGGGGTCATCTTGGAAGGGACCTCCGGGGTCATCTTGGAAGGGACCTCCGGGGTCATCTTGGAAGGGACCTCCGGGGTCATCTTGGAAGGGACCTCCGGGGTCATCTTGGAAGGGACCTCCGGGGTCATGTTGGAAGGGACCTCCGGGGTCATGTTGGAAGGGACCTCCGGGGTCATGTTGGAAGGGACCTCCGGGGTCATGTTGGAAGGGACCTCCGGGGTCATGTTGGAAGGGACCTCCGGGGTCATGTTGGAAGGGACCTCCGGGGTCATGTTGGAAGGGACCTCCGGGGTCATCTTGGAAGTGACCTCCGGGGTCATGTTGGAAGGGACCTGCGGGGTCATCTTGGAAGGGACCTCTGGGGTCATCCTGGAAGGGACCTCCGGGGTCATCCTGGAAGGGACCTCTGGGGTCATCCTGGAAGGGACCTCCGGGGTCATCTTGGAAGGAACCTCTGGGGTCATCTTGGAAGGGACCTCCAGGGTCATCTAGCAGTAGTATGTGTGAAAAAGATCTAGGGGTCTTAGTGGACCACACGCTGAACATGAGTCAACAGTGTGGTGTGGTGGCTAAAAAGGCAAATGCTGTATCAGCAGAAGTATAGTGTCCAGATCACATGAAGTGATGGTGTCGCTTTGCTCTGCTCTGGTAAGACCTCACCTGGAGTATTGTGTTCAGTTTGGGGCACCACATTTTAAGAAGGATATAGACAAGCTGGAACGAGTCCAGAGGAGGGCGATGAAGATGGTGAGGGGTCTGGAGACCAAGTCCAGTGAGCAAAGGTTGAAGGAGCTGGGGATGTTTAACCTGGAGAGGAGGCGGCTGAGAGGTGATAGGATCACCATCTTCAAGGACTTGAAGGGCTGTCATATAGAGGATGGTGTGTTTTCTGTGGCCCCAGAAGGTAGGACCAGAACCAATGGGTTGAAATTAAATCAAAAGAGTTTCCGGCTCAGCATTAGGAAGAACTTCCTGACCGTTAGAGCAGTTCCTCAGGAGGTGGTGGGCTCTCCTTCCTTGGAGGTTTTGAAACAGAGGCTAGATGGCCATCTGACAGCAATGAAGATCCTGTGACTTCAGGGAGAGGTATTTGTGAGTTTCCTGCATTGTGCAGGGGGTTGGACTAGATGACCTTGGAGTCCCTTCCAACTCTATGATTCTATGAAGGCCTTGGCATCTATGCTCTGTTC